>NC_082393.1:4296782-4396782 GCF_031168955.1 Gadus macrocephalus
ATGAATTGACATGCTTAATCTAAAAACATCTTTGATATTCATAGTCCACATGCCCATATGACACAAACCAGAGTAGCCATTATTGTGGAGAGTTTGCCAACATTTGTCCATTGGTTGCAATTATGGTTAATTTTTTGTTTGTTTAAGGTTTTGGACAAGTTGATTCAGGGAAGGAAGTGGCACTGGAGACTGAGGTGGTCGTGGAGGAAGTTGTAAAGGAAGAGGAAGTTGGACAAGTCGATTCGGGGAAGGAAGTGGCACTGGAGACTGAGGTGGTCGTGGAGGAAGTTGTAAAGGAAGAGGAAGTTGGACAAGTCGATTCGGGGAAGGAAGTGGCACGGGAGACTGAGGTGGTCGTGGATGAGGTTGTAAAGGAAGAGGCGACTGTGTCGATAAGTGACAGTAAAGGGGTTAAACAGTTGCTGAGTTGTTCTGAGCCCAGCTCTTCGGCTCTCCTGGTAGCACTGTCACCGGTCTTTGATTTACAGCCCATACGACCCGTCAACGACATGGTTAATTTCACAGAGGTCTTGGTATCTTTTACCCTGTATGGAATTCTCGGAGTGGTATGTTCTGTTTAAAAACTATTCAATGTTACGATTCATTGTTCAAAACTATTGTCATAAGAAATACTAAATGTCATGACGCGGACATGAGACAACATTTTGAATGAAGATTGACTTAACTGATTACCATAGATACATGGGTTGGTAAATTGTGTTTATGAACTTATCTTATGAACTTCAATCGAAATAAGTGTTATTATTTATAAGCATGTTGACTTTTAGCACAAATGTTCAGAGATACGTAATCAGAATACAATTGGCTATTGTAGGCTGATAAACATATTTTACAATTCTGTTTTTTCCAGGATGAAAAAGCTCAACTCTTGAACACTTATATTTGGCTTGACATTGTAAGTAAAAAATAATATAGCAATTCATTATCTCAATATTTCTGTTAAAGCGAAACCCCAAATTTAATATTTGAATTCATTATTTGAAATTAAATCACATATTAGCCAATAGGCCAAATGCATTAAATAGTTTGTGGTTCCTCCAGGGATGGAAGAATGAGTTCATCAGCTGGGATCCAGAACAGTGCGGCACCGACCAGATTTCACTACCTAGAAGCAAATTCTGGATACCAGATATTGTCATCAATGAATTGTAAGATCCATGCACAATTGCAGTCATTGTGAAACGCCAAGACAAAAACGGATGGCTCAAATCTTCTGATTATCTTCAGAAGGGACAAACCACCTTAATACCTAATCAGACACAAGTAAATGAATCGTCATCATTGGGTGGTTAGATCTTAAGATGCATACATTGGGCGGCTTATTGCTGGTAAGCGGGTTGGCTGGTAATCGGAAGATTGCTACTTGTTGAGGTGTCCCTGAGCAAGACACCTAACCCTGCAGGCCTGGTTGACACGGCCGTCGTTGTGTAAATGTCTGCATGAATTAGGCAATATTGCAAAGTCCTTCGAGTGGCCACGGGTTAGAAAAAAGCTATATAAATGCAGTTCATTTACCATTTACTATTGGGGACTAAACTATTCCATTGCGGTCGTCCCAACTGCTACTTTATTTTTTTCTAAATCACTCCTTGACCAATGTTCAATACAAGACCATTGATGATAATTACCAACATATTTATATTAATGTTCTACTTAAAGATGTAAACATATCTCAAACTGAGTGCAAGTCTGTTTTTGTTGCTGTCTTACAGTATGGCTAAGAACACAGCCCCAGCTGTGCCTTTTTTACATGTCCATTCTGATGGTTGGATCTACGACTTCAGCCCAGTCAGAGTGGTTAGCTCCTGCAACCTGAACATCTACGCCTTCCCCTTCGACGTCCAGAACTGCACTTTCACCTTCGGTTCCTACATGCACACATGTAAGACACCACGTAGATAAACAGATATTCTCCACATTTCAATTAGAAAAGAGTAACCCATATGCATTATGAAAAAAATAAAATGGTGTATTTTGGGTGAAGGGGTACATGTGTAACATCCTGCCCTCTCTTCTCTTATGCAATGCTCTACTCTATCAGCCAAGGACATCAGGGTTGAACTGAACATTCCCATAAAGGAGATTCTGAAGAACTCAATGGAAGTGATGACTACTGTAGGAGAGTGGCAGCTCATCGATATCATTGCTTATAAAGAGTCACACAATGCAGAACCACCGTACGGAAGTGATGAGCTTGTGTTTCACGTATGTTTGAATAAAATGATATATTCATGATTAGAAAATGTAACATTATGCATTTCTTCATGGTGACATGGTAAAGTTAATAAAGATTATTTATATAATGATAATATTTTAAATGGCCCTGTTAAGAACTATCTTTTTTAAACCCCATAGATTGGTCTGAGGCGTAGGTCCACTCTCTATGTGGTCAACCTGATCATCCCCAGCTGCTTCCTGATCACAGTGGACCTCTTCAGCTTCCTGCTACCCCCACAGAGTGTGGACCGCTCGGCCTTTAAGATGACCCTCATCTTAGGCTACACCGTCTTCCTGTTGCTTATGAATGACTTGCTGCCGGTCACTGGCAACACCATACCACTCATAAGTCAGTAGTACCCTTGTTCAGAGTGAGGCTGACATCACCTTATATAGCTAGAACTGAAAAGTAACCAGCATACTAACACCCTCTCCTATTTATCCTCAGATGTTTTCTTCTCTCTTTGCCTGGCTCTGATGGTGGCCAGCCTGTTGGAGACAATCCTCATCACCAACCTCCACTCAAGCTCCAGTCGCCTTGCTCCTGTCCCCCGCTGGGTGAGAGTCGTTTTCCTTCAGACCCTGGGGTGTTGTGTTGGTCTGCCTTCAAAGCCACCAAAAGAACATTCAACAGGTATGGTGTTAGGTTAGGCTAGAATGTACTGTCCAGTGTTCCAAAACAAACAACAAACATAGATGTACACACTTAAACGTGAAAGACCTGCATTACCATACAGATCCCAATGATGCAGTGGAGGAGGGCGGCGTTTACATGAATCCTCCAGGGGCCAAACATCTAGTAGACACAACCCTGGACGCACTGAGGAAGTTGGGCAGAGACCTCCAGGCCATCCGGCGGCAGGTGGACCGGCAGCAGAGAGGGAACCACAACTCTGAGGAGTGGACCCAGGTGGCAGGCGTCATCGATCGCTTTCTGTTTTGGCTCTATGCCGTCTTCATAATAGTCAGCTTTGTAGTCATGATTTGTATCTGGGCCTCTTCATACAGCAAATAAAATAATGTGTTTAGACAAGGGTTCCATAAATGTTATATAGCGGCCAAGATTTGTGTTGCCTTTTGTAGTCTTCTAGGTATTCTTTCCTTATATTCGAAATACATTTGAGTAAGTTTAGTCAGTATGATTGTTACTTAGGAGAGGTTCAATACACCATTCCAGGCATCACTTTTTGTTTAATTAATGCTATGCTTTAAAATCTGCCATCGTCCAATTTGATTGAATCAAAATAAAACATTTTGATAATTTTGTTTTATTTTACAAAAATGACTTGCATATATGTTGTTGGTGATGTTATTGTTATGAATTATTTTAATATGAACAAGGGAGAGTAATAGGGAAGGGTCTGAGTTTATTTGTAACCCGTAAAGATATTTAATCGCCATGCATTTGATAACCTTGATTTAATTGAACGGAAAATGTTGTATAGCTTGCTAGACTGGCTTTAATGTAACCTTTCAACAGAACACCACTTCTGGAAATTTGACTTTCATACATAACGGTGTATATTTTCGAAGTTTTGCAAACAACATGTGAACATTGTGGGTTAGTGTTGTGTTTTTAAGTTGAAAAGCATGCATTTGACGCTGATTGCAGGATTGGTGCCTGATTCTGCGTCAAGTGCTCTGTTGGTTTGTCTAGGCTCTGTGAAGCCTGGTCTACTATGCTGTAGACACTGTCAGTTAACTTCCATATCTATCAATTGCCGTTTGCTGCTTTTAAATAAACAGAGCCGTTTATAATAGGCACATAATGCTTGAGCCTGACTTTTGATTGCCATACAGTACACTCCCCAGCAGTACTATCACTGAATACTTCAGACCCGCTGTAGCACCAGCAAGACAAATCACCATTGCTTCCACTCAACGCTCAGTGAATGGTGAGATAATAGGCATGAAGGTTATGCAAAATAGGATACTGACCATCAACAATTACATGTATGCATGTAGACTATTGATGCTTAATTAAACCTATTATTATTAGAAGTAAATTAGAAAAGTTAAAAGTTAAAAAAAATCCTCCAGGAATTACACACACTTGTGTACATGTGTTTTACTCGGTGTATATAACACACGTAAACACAAAGTATTATTTCAGGTTCGCCGAGTCAAACCTGACCATAAATAGCTGGTCCTTAGTGTTGCTGACCGACTGCTGGTGATTCATTAGATTCTTTGGAAACGTGATGCAGAACTTCCTCCTTCTCCAATGTAAAAAGGAGGGGTATTTCCATTGGGTCTAACCAAATTTATAGCAAGTCCGGAAGTGGTTTCGTTTTCAGGAAACTCAACAATACTTTTAGTCGACAATGGAGCGGATACCAGGTTTACGGTAAATAAGATTGTGTACCAGTTTATGTGAATGCATTCAGTGTAATAATAATGGTGTGACATGTTTTCCTCTATTGGATTTAGGTTTTACTTTGGCGTTTTCCTTCTAAACTGTATTTCTATGGCAGCGCAAGGTAAGATAAAGTCTTCCATTGAAACCTACTCAGTGAGATTTGCGGTGTTTCATTTTTCCTTACTTGTAATACAATATTAATATCGTTTTGAAAACACAGGGCTCAATTTTCACTGCGACAACGACTTCGACAGGCTGATGACGTGTGCGTTCAATCCCCCGCCTGACGATCCGAGCTGCGCCGAGTACACACTCAACACCCGAGTGGAAGGCTCACAAAAATACACGTAATTATTAATGCCAAACATTAATGCATTGATTTGAAAATATGAAATGCAAAGTAACATTGTAGGCCTACGTCTATCCACATTTGTTCATGATTCATAGTGACGTCACTATTGGAAGTTATTAAAAAATATAAAATATTGTGCTTTATTTTACTTTTCAGTGAGAGGAATTGCAATTTAACATCGGACCCAGTTCGGACGGGAAGGTGCAGTTGCTCGTTGGACATCAATGGGTAAAGATTTTATTTTACAAATAGCACATATCCGTTGAATAACTAATATCGAATATGCTTCTAACTTTAACTTACTTTTTTATGAGGTTTAATGTGGGGGACAATTACACAACAACGCTGCGGAAAGCTGGGGCTCTAGTGGAGTCCAAATACATCTCAGCTTACGACAACGGTGAGTTTAAGCAAGCAGTTTCATACCTGAAAAAAGTCATACCTGCTCCATAGGCTAATGACCAGTATATGTCCTCCAAGTGACATATACACATGGACACCGCATTGGCCCGTAAATGTCTATGGAATCCCCTTCTCATGACTGACATGTCACTCTGTATTCACTGTATAATATAACCCCTCATCTTAATAACCTGTCTCTGTTTTACCCGTGCCTGCTCTTTAATGACCTTTCTCTGCAGCCACTGTCTAACTACCTATACCTGCTTCTTAATTATGGATGTATTATCATTGTCTAACACCTACCTGCTCCTTCATTAATGTCTCTGTTTTAACTGTCTTACCCCTACCTTCTCTTTAATGACCTTTCTTTGTATTCGCTGTTTAACCCCTACCTGAACTTTCTCTATGTTCACTGACTAATCTTTACCCCAGTAAAACCCAAAGCCCCAATACTAACTTCGGTGACAAGAGAAAAGGGGAATTATCTGGTGGCGTGGGACACAAAGTACAATGACCCCTCCTTCGACCTGACGGTGTGGCTGAACTACCGCAAAGAAGGAGAGAACGGCACGGTATGTCCATTTACACCAGAGACCCCGATTCAAGGCCTACATAACATCCATTGACATCTACATGTCCGTCACTTTCTAATTTCATCACTTAAGTCGATCTCTCTACAGACTCAAGCACACAAAGGCAGAATGTCCTGTAAAAAGTAGCATTACAAAATTATAAATGACTCAGTGTAATGTAAATATGTCTGGTAATAATTTGCTATTTGTGGAATTGTAGATGTAGAAATTTTGCTTTTACTCAGGTATCTTTGGAAAAATTGGTAAAGGTTTGGATTCTTCTGTTGGTGTTAGGATTTAATTCCGTGCTGCCTGTCTTGGTCATACAAAGTGTTGTCTGGAGCCTAACATAGGCTGTAGATGAAACCCAGACTGATATTTATTTCTGAGCCATGCCGTTGAAGCTGTAGTCTTTCTGTTGCAGGAAGTGGACGTTTCATTCATGGAGTCTTATGAGATTTTGGGCAAGTCCCTGGAGCCGAGTACAGAGTACCTGGTCAGCGTGCAGAGCAACTCTGCGTTCTACAGTGAGAGAAGTGGAGACCTGACATTCACCACCCGTAAGATCTAAACCCCCGACCACTGGTCCCTACCTATCAGGCTACTGCCGGTGTCATGCCAAATTTGTACCGGCTGCCAAATTTGTACCGGGCGTGTCATCCATACGTAATCCATTCCAAACCTGCCTGGCAACAGATGATCGCGTCGTCCGTTGCCTGGCAACGGACGATCGTGTCAAATGACGTAAAAGGTTCACGAACATTCGCGAACCTTCTATCTAGCGATCCGTTTTCTGGACGCACAACCCTGGACGCACTGAGGACGTTGGGCAGAGACGTCCAGGCCATCCGGCGGCAGGTGGACCGGCAGCAGAGAGGGAACCACAACTCTGAGGAGTGGACCCAGGTGGCAGGTGTCATCGATCGCTTTCTGTTTTGGCTCTATGCCGTCTTCATAATAGTCAGCTTTGTAGTCATGATTTGTATCTGGGCCTCTTCATACAGCAAATAAAATAATGTGTTTAGACAAGGGTTCCATAAATGTTATATAGCGGCCAGGATTTGTGTTGCCTTATGTCGTCTTCTAGGTATTCTTTCCTTATATTCGAAATGCATTTGAGTAAGTTTAGTCAGTATGATTGTTACTTAGGAGAGGTTCAATACACCATTCCAGGCATCACTTTTTGTTTAATTAATGCTATGCTTTAAAATCTGCCATCGTCCAATTTGATTGAATCAAAATAAAACATTTTGATAATTTTGTTTTATTTTACAAAAATGACTTGCATATATGTTGTTGGTGATGTTATTGTTATGAATTATTTTAATATGAACAAGGGAGAGTAATAGGGAAGGGTCTGAGTTTATTTGTAACCCGTAAAGATATTTAATCGCCATGCATTTGATAACCTTGATTTAATTGAACGGAAAATGTTGTATAGCTTGCTAGACTGGCTTTAATGTAACCTTTCAACAGAACACCACTTCTGGAAATTTGACTTTCATACATAACGGTGTATATTTTCGAAGTTTTGCAAACAGCATGTGAACATTGTGGGTTAGTGTTGTGTTTTTAAGTTGAAAAGCATGCATTTGACGCTGATTGCAGGATTGGTGCCTGATTCTGCGTCAAGTGCTCTGTTGGTTTGTCTAGGCTCTGTGAAGCCTGGTCTACTATGCTGTAGACACTGTCAGTTAACTTCCATATCTATCAATTGCCGTTTGCTGCTTTTAAATAAACAGAGCCGTTTATAATAGGCACATAATGCTTGAGCCTGACTTTTGATTGCCATACAGTACACTCCCCAGCAGTACTATCACTGAATACTTCAGACCCGCTGTAGCACCAGCAAGACAAATCACCATTGCTTCCACTCAACGCTCAGTGAATGGTGAGATAATAGGCATGAAGGTTATGCAAAATAGGATACTGACCATCAACAATTACATGTATGCATGTAGACTATTGATGCTTAATTAAACATATTATTATTAGAAGTAAATTAAAAAAGTTAAAAGTAAAAAGATCCTCCAGGAATTACACACACATGTGTACATGTGTTTTACTCGGTGTATATAACACACGTAAACACAAAGTATTATTTCAGGTTCGCCGAGTCAAACCTGACCATAAATAACTGGTCCTTAGTGTTGCTGACCGACTGCTGGTGATTCATTAGATTCTTTGGAAACGTGATGCAGAACTTCCTCCTTCTCCAATGTAAAAAGGAGGGGTATTTCCATTGGGTCTAACCAAATTTATAGCAAGTCCGGAAGTGGTTTCGTTTTCAGGAAACTCAACAATACTTTTAGTCGACAATGGAGCTGATACCAGGTTTACGGTAAACTAAGATTGTGTACCAGTTTATGTGAATGCATTCAGTGTAATTATAATGGTGTGACATGTTTTCCTCTATTGGATTTAGGTTTTACTTTGGCGTTTTCCTTCTAAACTGTATTTCTATGGCAGCGCAAGGTAAGATAAGTCTTCCATTGAAACCTACTCAGTGAGATTTGCGGTGTTTCATTTTTCCTTACTTGTAATACAATGTTAATATCGTTTTGAAAACACAGGGCTCAATCTTCACTGCGTCAACGACTTCGACAGGCTGATGATGTGTGCGTTCAATCCCCCGCCCGACGATCCGAGCTGCGCCGAGTACACACTCAACACCCGAGTTGAACTCACACAAAGATACACGTAATTATTAATGCCAAACATTAATACATTGATTTGAAAATATGAAATGCAAAGTAACATTGTAGGCCTACGTCTATCCACATTCGTTCATGATTCATAGTGACGTCACTATTGGAAGTTATTAAAAAATATAAAATATTGTGCTTTATTTTACTTTTCAGTGAGAGGAATTGCAATTTAACATCGGACCCAGTTCGGACGGGAAGGTGCAGTTGCTCGTTGGACATCAATTTGTAAAGATTTTATTTTACAAATAGCACATATCCGTTGAATAACTAATATCGAATATGCTTCTAACTTTAACTTACTTTTTTATGAGGTTTAATGTGGGGGACAATTACACAACAACGCTGCGGAAAGCTGGGGCTCTAGTGGAGTCCAAAAACATCTCAGCTTACTCAAACGGTGAGTTTAAGCAAGCAGTTTCATACCTGAAAAAAGTCATACCTGCTCCAGAGGCTAATGACCAGTATATGTCCTCCAAGTAACATATACACATGGACGCCGCATTGGCCTGTAAATGTCTATGGAATCCCCTTCTCATGACTGACATGTCACTCTGTATTCACTGTATAATATAACCCCTCATCTTAATAACCTGTCTCTGTTTTACCCGTGCCTGCTCTTTAATGACCTGTCTCTGCAGCCACTGTCTAACTACCTATACCTGCTTCTTAATTATGGATGTATTATCATTGTCTAACACCTACCTGCTCCTTCATTAATGTCTGTTTTAACTGTCTTACCCCTACCTTCTCTTTAATGACCTTTCTTTGTATTCGCTGTTTAACCCCTACCTGAACTTTCTCTATGTTCACTGTCTAATCTTTACCCCAGTAAAACCCAAAGCCCCAATACTAACTTCGGTGACAAGAGAAAAGGGGAATTATCTGGTGGCGTGGGACACAAAGTACAATGACCCCTCCTTCAACCTGACGGTGTGGCTGAACTACCGCAAAGAAGGAGAGAACGGCACGGTATGTCCATTTACACCAGAGACCCCGATTCAAGGCCTACATAACATCCATTGACATCTACATGTCCGTCACTTTCTAATTTCATCACTTAAGTCGATCTCTCTACAGACTCAAGCACACAAAGGCAGAATGTCCTGTAAAAAGTAGCATTACAAAATTATAAATGACTCAGTGTAATGTAAATATGTCTGGTAATAATTTGCTATTTGTGGAATTGTAGATGTAGAAATTTTGCTTTTACTCAGGTATCTTTGGAAAAATTGGTAAAGGTTTGGATTCTTCTGTTGGTGTTAGGATGTAATTCCTTGCTGCCCGTCTTAGTCATACAAAGTGTTGGCTGGAGCCTAACATAGGCTGTAGATGAAACCCTGACTGATATTTATTTCTGAACCATGCCGTTGAAGCTGTAGTCTTTCTGTTGCAGAAAGTGAACGTTTCGTCCACGGAGTCTTATGAGATTTTGGGCAAGTCCCTGGAGCCGAGTACAGAGTACCTGGTCAGCGTGCAGAGCTACTCTGCGTTCTACAGTGAAAGTAGTGGAGACCTGACATTCACCACCCGTAAGATCTAAACCCCCGACCACTGGTCCCTACCTATCAGGCTACTGCCGGCTCTGCTACCTAAACTCCTGCTCCAATCCAGGTGTACGTACACCGATTCTAGTGGATGATAATGAGTATTATCGGATGGCATCTGCAAAAAACTGTATATATCTGTGCATCCTATTCGTGGTATCAAACAAGCTTCATAAATGCAGTAAATTTCCCACCAGTTAATGAAGAAAGTGGTAGGAAAGGCTCAGACGTTTTTCTCATGTATGGTACAATACCGGTTTGAATGATTTGTTTTAATTCAAGGGTTAAAGGCCCCATTGCATGAAAATAATTACCAGAGGTTTTCTAACATTCATATGAGTTCCCCTAGCCTGCCTATGGCCCCCCAGTAGCTAGAAATGGCGTTAGGTGTACAATGACCACTAGGTATCCTGCTCCGCCTTTAAAAAATGAATGCTAAGACCCTCCGATTTCAAAATTGTTCCTGTATGTCGTCATAAGGGGCCAAGTTACCTCCCCTTTCTCTGCCTTGCCCGCCCAGAGAATTTGGCCTGCCAATGAGACGATGAGCTACAACCGTGCAAGCACCACATGTGTGTGTGTGTGTGTGTGTGAATACACACACTGTAACGCAAGTGTTCTTTGTTATATATTTGGATAACCGTTCTGCTGTTGGTGTTATGGCGCATAACACGACGGGTTCTCTGACGTCGCTGGTATTTCCACAAAGAGACTCGTAGTGGGGTTTATCTCAGCCAAGGTTGAGCAGGACATGGAGGAGAAAGGGATTGTTGCCCGCGATTGTCTCCCACCGGAACCCCGCTGCCCGATGCCGAAGCGACGGTGCCTCGGCAGCGGGCAGCGGGGCTCCGGCGGGAGACAATCACGGTCAACAATCATGGGCAAAAATCCCTTTCTCCTCCATGTCGCAGCTAAGTGTACTTCAGATTGATGTGGAAGTGGAAGAACCAGAGACTCCGGAAAACCCGACGCAGTCGTTTGAGATTCACAACATCGTCTGGAGGCGCACACAGTTTTTTGCCGTGATAATATATTATATGATGTAGATATCAATGTTTAATATGATATAATTTAGTCCGGAGCACCCGGACTGTTCTTGAATATTTACAGAACACAGCCAAAAGCTGTGTGCGCCTCGCCATTGCGATACATCCACTGTAAACGCGAGCGCATGGTACCGTGGCAGTAAGTTGCTCAGAGCCACACCCCTATCCTCCACCTTGACCCGTCTCTAAAAAACGGCACGTTTGAGGAAAGCTCATTGTGGGACTGGCTCGTAGTGGTTGTAATTCTGCACCAAGGCTGAATTTCTTGAACGTCTTCAAGTACTGTATTAGGGGCCCACTAAAAGCTATATAAAAGCATTCATAAAGTAGCATACCATGGGATCTCTAATGATCTACGTGGAGTAAAACAGTACATTTTTATTTTGTAATAAATATGGCTATTTATAATTGAATAAAAATTAATAGGAAAGTCTCTCATGGAAATCCGTTGAGAAAGGTAATCGTTACATTACTTTTGATCAAGAATACGCACGGCTCCCCGTTTACTAGTTTCTGTCTACAAGCTTGTCTTGGCCTCTATTATTGCAGCAACGTTGCTGTATCACAGTTAGGGGTCAAAGCAGACAATGCGGCGTATATGCAGTAGCGTACCGTGGGGTTTAAGTCAGGGCCTTCAGTAACAAACTCCACCAACGGCAAACCCCCAAACACTCAGACATGCACACAAATGTCCTATTAAGTGCCAATACAGCCACAATGCGCTACTGCATAACATCCACAACAAGACAGTAGATCTTCAGCAACAACAACAGCGCACGCGCACACCACTTTGCATTACCGCAGAGCTAGAGTAATGCAGCAACACCATCAGATCTGTCCTTATGTCACTCCGCAACCAGATTGCACATCACACACATGAAACAAAAACAAGTGTTCACAGTTATTGTTATTTTCACCGGATGCCTTCGCAACTTGCCTTCGCAACGGATTCAAAAAAGTAGCCTATAGCGTCAATAGTACAAGTGCAACGCCAGTTCATTAACAAAAATGAAACATACAAGTAGGCCTTTATGCCACATATTTTACAACAGCTATTCCAGGCAGAATATTAAGCCAACAGGAGTAGTAGTGAACGGGTTCATTTAATAAGCTTATTAAGCGGCATCCACACACAGCATTACCATTAAGCCTACTGCCCAAATTCCAGCAATATATTTGCGTTTCCAACCATTTCTGAACGGTGCTAGCCATTAGCCAGTCATAGCGGCTGTAGTTGCACTCTGTAAAGTGCCGCACAAAACCTTTACCGGCCTGGGTCAGCCCATCCAGCTTCGGTGTAGGACTTCCTCTTGAAATTAAATCTGTCTTCTCTCCAAACGATTGCCTTGAAAAAGGCAAACGAAGAAGATCATAAACAGGATCGCTAGGTGCTGTGAAGGCGGTGGCCATAGAAGTTCACTATCAACGCTGTACCGCCAACTATTCAAAATTTGCTGATGACATCACCGGGGGGCCAGCGCCGGCATATTGCGGGGACCTGGGGCCGTTCTATTACTACACATCAACATTTGATTGGCTGATTACACACGTCAGTCAAATTTATTATCGAATGGGAGGTGGCAGCTTCAGCGAAAGGCTAGCAATACTTTTAGTGCTGGTCCCGCCGGTCCATGTACCCTAGCTGTGATGCGTATTCAGCTGAGCTCAGCCTTACAAAAAAAACGGTTTTCCTTTTGGAATTATGTTGTAAGTACTGAAAAAAATATGGAATTAAGATGCGTTCAGACACAAATTAATATCATTTTGAAAAAAATTAGATAGATATATTATTTAGATTTTGACAGGTCCAGCAGAGAAGGCCCTGCTGGCCCTGACGGCCCACCACTGCGTATATGTCTCTGGGCTAATCAACAGACATACATTAATGCAGTAAATTTAGCATTTACTTCGAGTTAATGAAGGAATGGTATAAACTGGTAGTGGGAGACGGTGAAAAGATTATGATGTTTTTCTCATACATGATATCTGCATGTTCTTTTTCAGCTGTGTCACCTACCAGTATTGCGGTTGCGGTTATTGTGAGTTTGTGTGTTGCTGCTTTCATCATCACCAGTTTCCTGTATCTATTCTGCACACGGTGAGATGCCCTTATCCTCACAGTTACTTGTGTCATGATGTCATCAGTAAACTTTGTTAAAAGATGATATGAAAAAGGTTTTTATAAAATTCTATTTGTTTCATTTGTCTCTAGGTTGAAGGAGAGTTGGTGGGATAGCGTTGGCGACTATAAAAACTCAACTTTGTTATTCATGGTCCCAGGAGATCACAAGGTACACAGCTTTATGGAATTTTGCAAATACAGGCCACTGCTGTCGTTGGTGAGGGGGAAACTTTCAGTCTCTTGCAAACTGCCACCTAACCACTAGTTACTACTAAATTCTACACAATGGACCTTTGACCAACAGGCCAAATCTTTTAAGAATCATCATGGGATATAAAACGGGAGGATCCACACGTTGTTTTAACGATTTTCCGACCGTTTCACAGGTGCTTATGCCGCAGAAAACTCCCCTGAGCTCTGTCTATGTTGAGGCCTGCAAAGAGGACGAATTCGACGAAAAACCATTGTGGGTTAATATTGCTGGCCCTCTTTTGTTTCAAAAAGTCTTCACTGTCCTGTACATGAAATTCAATAAACTGTTTATACGAAAATACCGTAGTCACAGGAGTGACAATGATGATGTCACTCCATTAAATGACTCTCGAAACATCACAAATTACAGTCTTCCTCTCCTGCTTTATCTTCCAGGGACAGCGGTGGTAATTCCCTTCAAAGTGTCAGAGCAAACAGCGTGGCCTCGTCTCTGGGTTGCTCTCAGAAAGTCTCCATTGACATCATCTCCGATGTGGAGGAAGCCATGCGTATGGCCTTCCCCCAGCTCTCCACAGCTCCCTGCCACATCGTTGCCCACAGCAACAATGGTTACAATCCAAACACTGGGACCTCCAGCCCCTCCGTTTTTGAGAACATGACATATTCCATGTCTTCTTCTGGGACCCAGGGGTTATACGCTGCCAACCCGCCTGCTGTACTTAGTGAGTCCTTCTACAAACCCAGTATGTTGTGGGGTGGGGTACACAACCCTTTTCCAGATTCTCAGGTGCCTATTTTCCAGCTGACTGGACAGAGGCAGCCTTTCGATCCATCCCATATGAAAACTGACCTTTCCTATCAGTCGCGGAACGCTGAATCGGGGAGCCTATCCCAATCAGAGGCTCTGCAGGTAGACCTCTCGTATAGCTGTTCTCCGGGTGACACCACTTCTTCCTCCGACCTGCATGGCTTTGGCTCCTCTCAGTCTGGTGACAACTTGAAAGAGTCACTCCTAGTCGGAGAAGCTGACCGGTCCAGCATGATGGAACGTGTTTCCGTTGAGGAGAAACCGTCATTCAACGTCTGGGTTTCAAATCCTTCTGAGGTGTCCTGCCCTTCCCCTGCATGCAGCCTTGTTTCCTTGGACGATGACTTTCAGGAATTCCAATGTATGATGAAGCAACCAGGAGTGCTCATTCCAACGGCAAACGACAGTAGGCCCAGAGGTCGGCCGGACAAGCTTCCTGAGACTCCCTACACTGGAATGCCTCAAAGAACCATAGAGGGAGCAAGCACCTTAACCCAAACAACACAAGCAGCCCAGGGTATTCTGGACACTCAAAGCAACAAGGTGTCTCTTCTGCCTGCGGATCAGCACAAGCTAATCATGATCAGTGATTATCATAGTGTTTAATTAGGTCTGAGACCGTCGACTTAATGGACACTAAGAGCCTCAATTTAAAGAGATTTAAGTTGTATTGAATTGAGAGCAAGGGCACAAAGCGTGGACCACTGAACTCAATGGTTATAACATGGAACCCGTGGTTATGTTCATTTATATCTGTAATATAAAGTATGTGACAAAAAGTAAACACATTTTGTGTGTGTTTGCGTGTGTCAGAGTAGAGATGGTTGGTTTTTGTACAGTGGACAAAACATTTCATGGACTTTTGTAATATAAAGCACTTTCATATTATATTTTTTAACTTGGAATGTTATAATAATGATCTTATAATGTTATAAACGAGAAATAAAACGTGTACTGTAACTTTTCATTCAAAAAGTAAAGGATGGAACAAGATGGAACCATTGGGTGACAAGATGCAACAGGTGCATAAATGCACTGTTTGCATTTGATGATGATGTTAATCATGTCAATTCTAACCGTCTATTTTGCACGGTATAATAAGTATCTCTTCGCTTGCATCGAGCTCCTTCGAGAACACGCAAAGCATTGTTTATGCAAACAGTTTAACGTATATACCTGGTCAATCTATGCAACACGAGCTATTGAACCAAATGTACACTAGAGGGTGATTTAACATTCTACAAAATATAAACAGTGTTGAGCTCCCTCAACTGGACATGCCTTGGATGTTCTCTAGAGTTTTGTAGACGTGTGCTGTTGAATTTGTTTGGTCTTATATTCAATTTCAATTAAATATCTACAATAAAAAACGTATAGTAATCCAAAGCTCTGTATTTAGTTAATCTTACTTGAGGTGAATAATATCTGCCGTGTCGGTGAGAACATTTTAAGTGTCTCGGTCCTTTCCTAACCCAAATGTAATCAACTCCAACGTCTATGAATGGTGGTTCATCTGGAGAGACTCTGTCCGGGGGTAGATCAGCCATCTGCTGTTGTCCAGGAATAGCATTTATACGCCGACAGACAACACATTTAGACAGGATTTTTCTGATCAATACTGTTGCACCAGGAATCCAATATTTCTGACATAGTCTGGATAGCGTATGGTTTCGACCACCATGTCCCACCTCCATGAATGTGTCGTAGAATGAGGTCAGCAATGTGAAAGTCTTTGGATAGAATGACAGGATGTTTCATTTCTTCTGGCATTGCAGCTCTGCTTAGGCGACCAGGTATGGAAGAAAGAGTTCATCGGCTGGGATCCAGAGCAGTGCGGCACAGAAGAGATAACGTTACCTAGAACCCAGTTTTGGACACCAGATATGGTCATCAATGAATTGTAAGATTCATGCACAACTACAATAATCAAGGGGGAAACACAGAGACGAAACGTATGGATCAAATGTTGTCATTGTCTTATGTTGTTCCATAAGTTTATGCTTTTAGCTCCAATGATCTACAAAATGTGAACCAAATTATTCAATTGCTTTTATCCACACTCATGTGAACCTCAGGAGTGGAAAAATGTCTATTCAATTAAGGAACATACTTATTTTCCTAAATCACCGTTACTCCTCTAACCAATAGAATCTCAAAAGTGGTGACATGGTGATCCCTTATGTGCAATACAAGGCCTTTGATATAACTTTGATGTAAAATAATAATAATAATACTGATCATATCTAAAGATGTAAACATTGCTCGAAACAAGTGTGACATGTGTTTTTTTGCCGTCCTACAGCGTTTCGCAAAAAACACAACATTTGTGCCTTATGTACATGTTAATTCTAATGGCAAGATCTACCACTACAGCCCTGTCAGAGTGGTTAGCTAATGCAGGCTGTACATCTACACCTTCCTCTTTGACTTCCAGAACTGCACATTCACCTTCAACTCCTACACCCACACAAGTAAGACCCCACATAGATAGAAAAATCAATGGATGCTCTGGAATGCATGCCTCTTCAGCTTCCTGCTACCCCCACAGAGTGTGGACCGCTCGGCCTTTAAGATGACCCTCATCTTAGGCTACACCGTCTTCCTGTTGCTTATGAATGACTTGCTGCCGGTCACTGGCGACACCATACCACTCATAAGTCAGTAGTACCCTTGTTCAGAGTGAGGCTGACATCACCTTATATAGCTAGAACTGAAAAGTAACCAGCATACTAACACCCTCTCCTATTTATCCTCAGATGTTTTCTTCTCTCTTTGCCTGGCTCTGATGGTGGCCAGCCTGTTGGAGACAATCCTCATCACCAACCTCCACTCAAGCTCCAGACGCCTTGCTCCTGTCCCCCGCTGGGTGAGAGTCGTTTTCCTTCAGACCCTGGGGTGTTGTGTTGGTCTGCCTTCAAAGCCACCAAAAGAACATTCAACAGGTATGGTGTTAGGTTAGGCTAGAATGTACTGTCCAGTGTTCCAAAACAAACAACAAAGTACAAAATGAGGCTAGATGTACACACTTTAACGTGAAAGACCTGCATTACCATACAGATCCCAATGATGCAGTGGAGGAGGGCGGCGTTTACATGAATCCTCCAGGGGGCAAACATCTAGTAGACACAACCCTGGACGCACTGAGGACGTTGGGCAGAGACCTCCAGGCCATCCGGCGGCAGGTGGACCGGCAGCAGAGAGGGAACCACAACTCTGAGGAGTGGACCCAGGTGGCAGGCGTCATCGATCGCTTTCTGTTTTGGCTCTATGCCGTCTTCATAATAGTCAGCTTTGTAGTCATGATTTGTATCTGGGCCTCTTCATGCAGCAAATAAAATAATGTGTTTAGACAAGGGTTCCATAAATGTTATATAGCGGCCAAGATTTGTGTTGCCTTTTGTAGTCTTCTAGGTATTCTTTCCTTATATTCGAAATGCATTTGAGTACGTTTAGTCAGTATGATTGTTACTTAGGAGAGGTTCAATACACCATTCCAGGCATCACTTTTTGTTTGATTAATGCTATGCTTTAAAATCTGCCATCGTCCAATTTGATTGAATCAAAATAAAACATTTTGATAATTTTGTTTTATTTTACAAAAATGACTTGCATATATGTTGTTGGTGATGTTATTGTTATGAATTATTTTAATATGAACAAGGGAGAGTAATAGGGAAGGGTCTGAGTTTATTTGTAACCCGTAAAGATATTTAATCACCATGCATTTGATAAAAAAAAGATTTAATTGAACGGAACAGAAAATGTTGTATAGCTTGCTAGACTGGCTTTAATGTAACCTTTCAACAGAACACCACTTCTGGAAATTTGACTTTCATACATAACGGTGTATATTTTCGAAGTTTTGCAAACAACAACATGTGAACATTGTGGGTTAGTGTTGTGTTTTTAAGTTGAAAAGCATTCAATTGCCGTTTGCTGCTTTTAAATAAACAGAGCCGTTTATAATAGGCACATAATGCTTGAGCCTGACTTTTGATTGCCATACAGTACACTCCCCAGCAGTAATATCACTGAATACTTCAGACCCGCTGTAGCACCAGCAAGACAAATCACCATTGCTTCCACTCAACGCTCAGTGAATGGTGAGATAATAGGCATGAAGGTTATGCAAAATAGGATACTGACCATCAACAATTACATGTATGCATGTAGACTAATGATGCTTAATTAAACCTATTATTATTAGAAGTAAATTAAAAAAGTTAAAAGTAAAAAAAATCCTCCAGGAATTACACACACTTGTGTACATGTGTTTTACTCGGTGTATATAACACACGTAAACACAAAGTATTATTTCAGGTTCGCCGAGTCAAACCTGACCATAAATAGCTGGTCCTTAGTGTTGCTGACCGACTGCTGGTGATTCATTAGATTCTTTGGAAACGTGATGCAGAACTTCCTCCTTCTCCAATGTAAAAAGGAGGGGTATTTCCATTGGGTCTAACCAAATTTATAGCAAGTCCGGAAGTGGTTTCGTTTTCAGGAAACTCAACAATACTTTTAGTCGACAATGGAGCGGATACCAGGTTTACGGTAAATAAGATTGTGTACCAGTTTATGTGAATGCATTCAGTGTAATAATAATGGTGTGACATGTTTTCCTCTATTGGATTTAGGTTTTACTTTGGCGTTTTCCTTCTAAACTGTATTTATATGGCAGCGCAAGGTAAGATAAAGTCTTCCATTGAAACCTACTCAGTGAGATTTGCGGTGTTTCATTTTTCCTTACTTGTAATACAATGTTAATATCGTTTTGAAAACACAGGGCTCAATTTTCACTGCGACAACGACTTCGACAGGCTGATGACGTGTGCGTTCAATCCCCCGCCCGACGATCCGAGCTGCGCCGAGTACACACTCAACACCCGAGTGGAAGGCACACAAAGACACACGTAATTATTAATGCCAAACATTAATACATTGATTTGAAAATATGAAATGCAAAGTAACATTGTAGGCCTACGTCTATCCACATTTGTTCATGATTCATAGTGACGTCACTATTGGAAGTTATTAAAAAATATAAAATATTGTGCTTTATTTTACTTTTCAGTGAGAGGAATTGCAATTTAACATCGGACCCAGTTCGGACGGGAAGGTGCAGTTGCTCGTTGGACATCAATGGGTAAAGATTTTATTTTACAAATAGCACATATCCGTTGAATAACTAATATCGAATATGCTTCTAACTTTAACTTACTTTTTTATGAGGTTTAATGTGGGGGACTATTACACAACAACGCTGCGGAAAGCTGGGGCTCTAGTGGAGTCCAAATACATCTCAGCTTACGACAACAGTGAGTTTAAGCAGTTTCATACCTGAAAAAAGTCATACCTGCTCCAGAGGCTAATGACCAGTATATGTCCTCCAAGTGACATATACACATGGACACCGCATTGGCCCGTAAATGTCTATGGAATCCCCTTCTCATGACTGACATGTCACTCTGTATTCACTGTATAATATAACCCCTCATCTTAATAACATGTCTCTGTTTTACCCGTGCCTGCTCTTTAATGACCTTTCTCTGCAGCCACTGTCTAACTACCTATACCTGCTTCTTAATTATGGATGTATTATCATTGTCTAACACCTACCTGCTCCTTCATTAATGTCTCTGTTTTAACTGTCTTACCCCTACCTTCTCTTTAATGACCTTTCTTTGTATTCGCTGTTTAACCCCTACCTGAACTTTCTCTATGTTCACTGTCTAATCTTTACCCCAGTAAAACCCAAAGCCCCAATACTAACTTCGGTGACAAGAGAAAAGGGGAATTATCTGGTGGCGTGGGACACAAAGTACAATGACCCCTCCTTCGAGCTGACGGTGTGGCTGAACTACCGCAAAGAAGGAGAGAACGGCACGGTATGTCCATTTACACCAGAGACCCCGATTCAAGGCCTACATAACATCCATTGACATCTACATGTCCGTCACTTTCTAATTTCATCACTTAAGTCGATCTCTCTACAGACTCAAGCACACAAAGGCAGAATGTCCTGTAAAAAGTAGCATTACAAAATTATAAATGACTCAGTGTAATGTAAATATGTCTGGTAATAATTTGCTATTTGTGGAATTGTAGATGTAGAAATTTTGCTTTTACTCAGGTATCTTTGGAAAAATTGGTAAAGGTTTGGATTCTTCTGTTGGTGTTAGGATTTAATTCCGTGCTGCCTGTCTTGGTCATACAAAGTGTTGTCTGGAGCCTAACATAGGCTGTAGATGAAACCCAGACTGATATTTATTTCTGAGCCATGCCGTTGAAGCTGTAGTCTTTCTGTTGCAGGAAGTGGACGTTTCATTCATGGAGTCTTATGAGATTTTGGGCAAGTCCCTGGAGCCGAGAACAGAGTACCTGGTCAGCGTGCAGAGCAACTCTGCGTTCTACAGTGAGAGAAGTGGAGACCTGACATTCACCACCCGTAAGATCTAAACCCCCGACCACTGGTCCCTACCTATCAGGCTACTGCCGGTGTCATGCCAAATTTGTACCGGCTGCCAAATTTGTACCGGGCGTGTCATCCATACGTAATCCATTCCAAACCTGCCTGGCAACAGATGATCGCGTCGTCCGTTGCCTGGCAACGGACGATCGCGTCAAATGACGTAAAAGGTTCACGAACATTCGCGAACCTTCTATCTAGCGATCCGTTTTCTGGACGCACAACCCTGGACGCACTGAGGACGTTGGGCAGAGACGTCCAGGCCATCCGGCGGCAGGTGGACCGGCAGCAGAGAGGGAACCACAACTCTGAGGAGTGGACCCAGGTGGCAGGCGTCATCGATCGCTTTCTGTTTTGGCTCTATGCCGTCTTCATAATAGTCAGCTTTGTAGTCATGATTTGTATCTGGGCCTCTTCATACAGCAAATAAAATAATGTGTTTAGACAAGGGTTCCATAAATGTTATATAGCGGCCAAGATTTGTGTTGCCTTATGTAGTCTTCTAGGTATTCTTTCCTTATATTCGAAATGCATTTGAGTAAGTTTAGTCAGTATGATTGTTACTTAGGAGAGGTTCAATACACCATTCCAGGCATCACTTTTTGTTTGATTAATGCTATGCTTTAAAATCTGCCATCGTCCAATTTGATTGAATCAAAATAAAACATTTTGATAATTTTGTTTTATTTTACAAAAATGACTTGCATATATGTTGTTGGTGATGTTATTGTTATGAATTATTTTAATATGAACAAGGGAGAGTAATAGGGAAGGGTCTGAGTTTATTTGTAACCCGTAAAGATATTTAATCACCATGCATTTGATAAAAAAAAGATTTAATTGAACGGAACAGAAAATGTTGTATAGCTTGCTAGACTGGCTTTAATGTAACCTTTCAACAGAACACCACTTCTGGAAATTTGACTTTCATACATAACGGTGTATATTTTCGAAGTTTTGCAAACAACATGTGAACATTGTGGGTTAGTGTTGTGTTTTTAAGTTGAAAAGCATGCATTTGACGCTGATTGCAGGATTGGTGCCTGATTCTGCGTCAAGTGCTCTGTTGGTTTGTCTAGGCTCTGTGAAGCCTGGTCTACTATGCTGTAGACACTGTCAGTTAACTTCCATATCTATCAATTGCCGTTTGCTGCTTTTAAATAAACAGAGCCGTTTATAATAGGCACATAATGCTTGAGCCTGACTTTTGATTGCCATACAGTACACTCCCCAGCAGTACTATCACTGAATACTTCAGACCCGCTGTAGCACCAGCAAGACAAATCACCATTGCTTCCACTCAACGCTCAGTGAATGGTGAGATAATAGGCATGAAGGTTATGCAAAATAGGATACTGACCATCAACAATTACATGTATGCATGTAGACTAATGATGCTTAATTAAACCTATTATTATTAGAAGTAAATTAAAAAAGTTAAAAGTAAAAAAAATCCTCCAGGAATTACACACACTTGTGTACATGTGTTTTACTCGGTGTATATA
The DNA here is from genome assembly GCF_031168955.1 of Gadus macrocephalus. Lineage (NCBI taxonomy): Eukaryota > Metazoa > Chordata > Actinopteri > Gadiformes > Gadidae > Gadus > Gadus macrocephalus. The sequence goes on from NC_082393.1 coordinate 4,319,121, forward strand.
ACACACGTAAACACAAAGTATTATTTCAGGTTCGCCGAGTCAAACCTGACCATAAATAGCTGGTCCTTAGTGTTGCTGACCGACTGCTGGTGATTCATTAGATTCTTTGGAAACGTGATGCAGAACTTCCTCCTTCTCCAATGTAAAAAGGAGGGGTATTTCCATTGGGTCTAACCAAATTTATAGCAAGTCCGGAAGTTTCGTTTTCAGGAAGCTCAACAATACTTTTAGTCGACAATGGAGCGGATACCAGGTTTACGGTAAATAAGATTGTGTACCAGTTTATGTGAATGCATTCAGTGTAATAATAATGGTGTGACATGTTTTCCTCTATTGGATTTAGGTTTTACTTTGGCGTTTTCCTTCTAAACTGTATTTCTATGGCAGCGCAAGGTAAGATAAAGTCTTCCATTGAAACCTACTCAGTGAGATTTGCGGTGTTTCATTTTTCCTTACTTGTAATACAATGTTAATATCGTTTTGAAAACACAGGGCTCAATCTTCACTGCGTCAACGACTTCGACAGGCTGATGATGTGTGCGTTCAATCCCCCGCCCGACGATCCGAGCTGCGCCGAGTAGCCTACACACTCAACACCCGAGTTGAACGCACACAAAGATACACGTAATTATTAATGCCAAACATTAATACATTGATTTGAAAATATGAAATGCAAAGTAACATTGTAGGCCTACGTCTATCCACATTCGTTCATGATTCATAGTGACGTCACTATTGGAAGTTATTAAAAAATATAAAATATTGTGCTTTATTTTACTTTTCAGTGAGAGGAATTGCAATTTTACATTGGACCCAGTTCGGACGGGAAGGTGCAGTTGCTCGTTGGACATCAATAGGTAAAGATTGTATTTTACAAATAGCACATATCCGTTGAATAACTAATATCGAATATGCTTCTAACTTTAACTTGCTTTTTTATGAGGTTTAATGTGGGGGACAATTACACAACAACGCTGCGGAAAGCTGGGGCTCTAGTGGAGTCCAAAAACATCTCAGCTTACGACAACAGTGAGTTTAAGCAGTTTCATACCTGAAAAAAGTCATACCTGCTCCATAGGCTAATGACCAGTATATGTCCTCCAAGTGACATATACACATGGACACCGCATTGGCCTGTAAATGTCTATGGAATCCCCTTCTCATGACTGACATGTCACTCTGTATTCACTGTATAATATAACCCCTCATCTTAATAACCTGTCTCTGTTTTACCCGTGCCTGCTCTTTAATGACCTTTCTCTGCAGCCACTGTCTAACTACCTATACCTGCTTCTTAATTATGGATGTATTATCATTGTCTAACACCTACCTGCTCCTTCATTAATGTCTCTGTTTTAACTGTCTTACCCCTACCTTCTCTTTAATGACCTTTCTTTGTATTCGCTGTTTAACCCCTACCTGAACTTTCTCTATGTTCACTGTCTAATCTTTACCCCAGTAAAACCCAAAGCCCCAATACTAACTTCGGTGACAAGAGAAAAGGGGAATTATCTGGTGGCGTGGGACACAAAGTACAATGACCCCTCCTTCGAGCTGACGGTGTGGCTGAACTACCGCAAAGAAGGAGAGAACGGCACGGTATGTCCATTTACACCAGAGACCCCGATTCAAGGCCTACATAACATCCATTGACATCTACATGTCCGTCACTTTCTAATTTCATCACTTAAGTCGATCTCTCTACAGACTCAAGCACACAAAGGCAGAATGTCCTGTAAAAAGTAGCATTACAAAATTATAAATGACTCAGTGTAATGTAAATATGTCTGGTAATAATTTGCTATTTGTGGAATTGTAGATGTAGACATTTTGCTTTTACTCAGGTATCTTTGGAAAAATTGGTAAAGGTTTGGATTCTTCTGTTGGTGTTAGGATTTAATTCCGTGCTGCCTGTCTTGGTCATACAAAGTGTTGTCTGGAGCCTAACATAGGCTGTAGATGAAACCCAGACTGATATTTATTTCTGAGCCATGCCGTTGAAGCTGTAGTCTTTCTGTTGCAGGAAGTGGACGTTTCATTCATGGAGTCTTATGAGATTTTGGGCAAGTCCCTGGAGCCGAGTACAGAGTACCTGGTCAGCGTGCAGAGCTACTCTGCGTTCTACAGTGAGAGAAGTGGAGACCTGACATTCACCACCCGTAAGATCTAAACCCCCGACCACTGGTCCCTACCTATCAGGCTACTGCCGGTGTCATGCCAAATTTGTACCGGCTGCCAAATTTGTACCGGGCGTGTCATCCATACGTAATCCATTCCAAACCTGCCTGGCAACAGATGATCGCGTCGTCCGTTGCCTGGCAACGGACGATCGCGTCAAATGACGTGAAAGGTTCACGAACATTCGCGAACCTTCTATCTAGCGATCCGTTTTCTGGACGCACAACCCTGGACGCACTGAGGACGTTGGGCAGAGACGTCCAGGCCATCCGGCGGCAGGTGGACCGGCAGCAGAGAGGGAACCACAACTCTGAGGAGTGGACCCAGGTGGCAGGCGTCATCGATCGCTTTCTGTTTTGGCTCTATGCCGTCTTCATAATAGTCAGCTTTGTAGTCATGATTTGTATCTGGGCCTCTTCATACAGCAAATAAAATAATGTGTTTAGACAAGGGTTCCATAAATGTTATATAGCGGCCAAGATTTGTGTTGCCTTATGTAGTCTTCTAGGTATTCTTTCCTTATATTCGAAATGCATTTGAGTAAGTTTAGTCAGTATGATTGTTACTTAGGAGAGGTTCAATACACCATTCCAGGCATCACTTTTTGTTTGATTAATGCTATGCTTTAAAATCTGCCATCCAATTTGATTGAATCAAAATAAAACATTTTGATAATTTTGTTTTATTTTACAAAAATGACTTGCATATATGTTGTTGGTGATGTTATTGTTATGAATTATTTTAATATGAACAAGGGAGAGTAATAGGGAAGGGTCTGAGTTTATTTGTAACCCGTAAAGATATTTAATCACCATGCATTTGATAAAAAAAAGATTTAATTGAACGGAACAGAAAATGTTGTATAGCTTGCTAGACTGGCTTTAATGTAACCTTTCAACAGAACACCACTTCTGGAAATTTGACTTTCATACATAACGGTGTATATTTTCGAAGTTTTGCAAACAACATGTGAACATTGTGGGTTAGTGTTGTGTTTTTAAGTTGAAAAGCATGCATTTGACGCTGATTGCAGGATTGGTGCCTGATTCTGCGTCAAGTGCTCTGTTGGTTTGTCTAGGCTCTGTGAAGCCTGGTCTACTATGCTGTAGACATTGTCAGGTAACTTCCATATCTATCAATTGCCGTTTGCTGCTTTTAAATAAACAGAGCCGTTTATAATAGGCACATAATGCTTGAGCCTGACTTTTGATTGCCATACAGTACACTCCCCAGCAGTACTATCACTGAATACTTCAGACCCGCTGTAGCACCAGCAAGACAAATCACCATTGCTTCCACTCAACGCTCAGTGAATGGTGAGATAATAGGCATGAAGGTTATGCAAAATAGGATACTGACCATCAACAATTACATGTATGCATGTAGACTAATGATGCTTAATTAAACCTATTATTATTAGAAGTAAATTAAAAAAGTTAAAAGTAAAAAAAATCCTCCAGGAATTACACACACTTGTGTACATGTGTTTTACTCGGTGTATATAACACACGTAAACACAAAGTATTATTTCAGGTTCGCCGAGTCAAACCTGACCATAAATAGCTGGTCCTTAGTGTTGCTGACCGACTGCTGGTGATTCATTAGATTCTTTGGAAACGTGATGCAGAACTTCCTCTTTCTCCAATGTAAAAAGGAGGGGTATTTCCATTGGGTCTAACCAAATTTATAGCAAGTCCGGAAGTTTCGTTTTCAGGAAACTCAACAATACTTTTAGTCGACAATGGAGCGGATACCAGGTTTACGGTAAATAAGATTGTGTACCAGTTTATGTGAATGCATTCAGTGTAATAATAATGGTGTGACATGTTTTCCTCTATTGGATTTAGGTTTTACTTTGGCGTTTTCCTTCTAAACTGTATTTCTATGGCAGCGCAAGGTAAGATAAAGTCTTCCATTGAAACCTACTCAGTGAGATTTGCGGTGTTTCATTTTTCCTTACTTGTAATACAATGTTAATATCGTTTTGAAAACACAGGGCTCAATTTTCACTGCGACAACGACTTCGACAGGCTGATGACGTGTGCGTTCAATCCCCCGCCCGACGATCCGAGCTGCGCCGAGTACACACTCAACACCCGAGTGGAAGGCTCACAAAGATACACGTAATTATTAATGCCAAACATTAATGCATTGATTTGAAAATATGAAATGCAAAGTAACATTGTAGGCCTACGTCTATCCACATTCGTTCATGATTCATAGTGACGTCACTATTGGAAGTTATTAAAAAATATAAAATATTGTGCTTTATTTTACTTTTCAGTGAGAGGAATTGCAATTTAATATCGGACCCAGTTCGGACGGGAAGGTGCAGTTGCTCGTTGGACATCAATGGGTAAAGATTTTATTTTACAAATAGCACATATCCGTTGAATAACTAATATCGAATATGCTTCTAACTTTAACTTACTTTTTTATGAGGTTTAATGTGGGGGACAATTACACAACAACGCTGCGGAAAGCTGGGGCTCTAGTGGAGTCCAAATACATCTCAGCTTACGACAACAGTGAGTTTAAGCAGTTTCATACCTGAAAACAGTCATACCTGCTCCATAGGCTAATGACCAGTATATGTCCTCCAAGTGACATATACACATGGACACCGCATTGGCCTGTAAATGTCTATGGAATCCCCTTCTCATGACTGACATGTCACTCTGTATTCACTGTATAATATAACCCCTCATCTTAATAACCTGTCTCTGTTTTACCCGTGCCTGCTCTTTAATGACCTTTCTCTGCAGCCACTGTCTAACTACCTATACCTGCTTCTTAATTATGGATGTATTATCATTGTCTAACACCTACCTGCTCCTTCATTAATGTCTCTGTTTTAACTGTCTTACCCCTACCTTCTCTTTAATGACCTTTCTTTGTATTCGCTGTTTAACCCCTACCTGAACTTTCTCTATGTTCACTGTCTAATCTTTACCCCAGTAAAACCCAAAGCCCCAATACTAACTTCGGTGACAAGAGAAAAGGGGAATTATCTGGTGGCGTGGGACACAAAGTACAATGACCCCTCCTTCGACCTGATGGTGTGGCTGAACTACCGCAAAGAAGGAGAGAACGGCACGGTATGTCCATTTACACCAGAGACCCCGATTCAAGGCCTACATAACATCCATTGACATCTACATGTCCGTCACTTTCTAATTTCATCACTTAAGTCGATCTCTCTACAGACTCAAGCACACAAAGGCAGAATGTCCTGTAAAAAGTAGCATTACAAAATTATAAATGACTCAGTGTAATGTAAATATGTCTGGTAATAATTTGCTATTTGTGGAATTGTAGATGTAGAAATTTTGCTTTTACTCAGGTATCTTTGGAAAAATTGGTAAAGGTTTGGATTCTTCTGTTGGTGTTAGGATTTAATTCCGTGCTGCCTGTCTTGGTCATACAAAGTGTTGTCTGGAGCCTAACATAGGCTGTAGATGAAACCCAGACTGATATTTATTTCTGAGCCATGCCGTTGAAGCTGTAGTCTTTCTGTTGCAGGAAGTGGACGTTTCATTCATGGAGTCTTATGAGATTTTGGGCAAGTCCCTGGAGCCGAGTACAGAGTACCTGGTCAGCGTGCAGAGCTACTCTGTGTTCTACAGTGAGAGAAGTGGAGACCTGACATTCACCACCCGTAAGATCTAAACCCCCGACCACTGGTCCCTACCTATCAGGCTACTGCCGGTGTCATGCCAAATTTGTACCGGCTGCCAAATTTGTACCGGGCGCGTCATCCATACGTAATCCATTCCAAACCTGCCTGGCAACAGATGATCGCGTCGTCCGTTGCCTGGCAACGGACGATCGCGTCGAATGACGTGAAAGGTTCACGAACATTCGCGAACCTTCTATCTAGCGATCCGTTTTCTGTATTATGTTATTTCGTCTTTGGCAACATGAGCGCAAATGTTTTTTGAAACCTGCCGGCAACGGACGACGCGATCATCTGCTGCCATGCAGGTTTGGAATGGATTACGTATGGATGACGCGCCCGGTACAAATTTGGCAGCCGGTACAAATTTGGCATGACAACGGCTCTGCTACCAAAATTCCTGCTGGTCTCAGTTCCATCCCTCTCTATCTCCGTCTATCCCGGTGTACGTACACCGATTCTAGTGGATGATAATGAGTATTATCGGATGGCATCTGCAAGAAACTGTATATATATGTGCATCCTATTCGTGGTATCAAACAAGCTTCATACATGCAGTAAATTTCCCACCAGTTAATGAAGAAATTGTATAAACAAGTGGTAGGAAAGGCTTAGACGTTTTTCTCATGTATGGTACAATACTGGTTTGAATGATTTGTTTTAATTCAAGGGTTAAAGGCCCCATGGCATGAAAATAATTACCAGAGGTTTTCTAACATTCATATGAGTTCCCCTAGCCTGCCTATGGCCCCCCAGTAGCTAGAAATGGCGTTAGGTGTACAATGACCACTAGGTATCCTGCTCCGCCTTTAAAAAATGAATGCTAAGACCCTCCGATTTCAAAATTGTTCCCGTATGTCGTCATAAGGGGCCAAGTTACCTCCCCTTTCTCTGCCTTGCCCGCCCAGAGAATTTGGCCTGCCAATGAGACGATGAGCTACGACCGTGCAAGCACCACATGTGTGTGTGTGTGTGTGTGTGTGAATACACACACACACACACACTGTAACGCAAGTGTTCTTTGTTATATATTTGGATAACCGTTCTGCTGTTGGTGTTATGGCGCATAACACGACGGGTTCTCTGACGTCGCTGGTATTTCCACAAAGAGACTCGTAGTGGGGTTTATCTCAGCCAAGGTTGAGCAGGACATGGAGGAGAAAGGGATTGTTGCCCGCGATTGTCTCCCACCGGAACCCCGCTGCCCGATGCCGAAGCGACGGTGCCTCGGCAGCGGGCAGCGGGGCTCCGGCGGGAGACAATCACGGTCAACAATCATGGGCAAAAATCCCTTTCTCCTCCATGTCGCAGCTAAGTGTACTTCAGATTGATGTGGAAGTGGAAGAACCAGAGACTCCGGAAAACCCGACGCAGTCGTTTGAGATTCACAACATCGTCTGGAGGCGCACACAGTTTTTTGCCGTGATAATATATTATATGATGTAGATATCAATGTTTAATATGATATAATTTAGTCCGGAGCACCCGGACTGTTCTTGAATATTTACAGAACACAGCCAAAAGCTGTGTGCGCCTCGCCATTGCGATACATCCACTGTAAACGCGAGCGCATGGTACCGTGGCAGTAAGTTGCTCAGAGCCACACCCCTATCCTCCACCTTGACCCGTCTCTAAAAAACGGCACGTTTGAGGAAAGCTCATTGTGGGACTGGCTCGTCGTAGTGGTTGTAATTCTGCACCAAGGCTGAATTTCTTGAACGTCTTCAAGTACTGTATTAGGGGCCCACTAAAAGCTATATAAAAGCATTCATAAAGTAGCATACCATGGGATCTCTAATGATCTACGTGGAGTAAAACAGTACATTTTTATTTTGTAATAAATATGGCTATTTATAATTGAATAAAAATTAATAGGAAAGTCTCTCATGGAAATCCGTTGAGAAAGGTAATCGTTACATTACTTTTGATCAAGAATACGCACGGCTCCCCGTTTACTAGTTTCTGTCTACAAGCTTGTCTTGGCCTCTATTATTGCAGCAACGTTGCTGTATCACAGTTAGGGGTCAAAGCAGACAATGCGGCGTATATGCAGTAGCGTACCGTGGGGTTTAAGTCAGGGCCTTCAGTAACAAACTCCACCAACGGCAAACCCCCAAACACTCAGACATGCACACAAATGTCCTATTAAGTGCCAATACAGCCACAATGCGCTACTGCATAACATCCACAACAAGACAGTAGATCTTCAGCAACAACACCAGCGCACACGCACACCACTTTGCATTACCGCAGAGCTAGAATAATGCAGCATCACCATCAGATCTTTCCTTATGTCACATCACACACATGAAACAAAAACAAGTGTTCACAGTTATTGTTATTTTCACCGGATGCCTTCGCAACTTCAACGGATTCAAAAAAGTAGCCTATAGCGTCAATAGTACAAGTGCAACGCCAGTTCATTAACAAAAATGAAACATACAAGTAGGCCTTTATGCCACATATTTTACAACAGCTATTCCAGGCAGAATATTAAGCCAACAGGAGTAGTAGTGAACGGGTTCATTTAATAAGCTTATTAAGCGGCATCCACACAGCATTACCATTAAGCCTACTGCCCAAATTCCAGCAATATATTTGCGTTTCCAACCATTTAAAAAAATTAGTTATAAACTATAGTACCACAACAACATCGCTCCTACACAGTGCAAAGTAAAACTCACCCATCACCCATGGCCTGATGTTTTAAAGCTGCCTTGGTGAAGCTGTTAAGACTGCTAAATCCGGCGCTGTTCCATGTCCCCTCACTGATGTTGAACAGCAAACACAGCGAGTAGAATAGGTTGTTCTGAACGGTGCTAGCCGTTAGCCAGTCATAGCGGCTGTAGTTGCACTCTGTAAAGTGCCGCACAAAACCTTTACCGGCCTGGGTCAGCTCATCCAGCTTCGGTGTAGGACTTCCTCTTGAAATTCAATCTGTCTTCTCCAAACGATTGCCTTGAAAAAGGCAAACGAAGAAGATCATAAACAGGATCGCTAGGTGCTGTGAAGGCGGTGGCCATAGAAGTTCACTATCAACGCTGTACCGCCAACGATTCAAAATTTGCTGATGACATCACCGGGGGGCCAGCGCCGGCATATTGCGGGGACCTGGGGCCGTTCTATTACTACACATCAACATTTGATTGGCTGATTACACACGTCAGTCAAATTTATTATCAAATGGGAGGTGGCAGCTTCAGCGAAAGGCTAGCAATACTTTTAGTGCTGGCCCCGCCGGTCCATGTAGCCTACCCTAGCTGTGCTGCGTATTCAGCTGAGCTCAGCCTTACAAAAAAAACGGTTTTCCTTTTGGAATTATGTTGCAAGTACTGAAAAAAATATGGAATTAAGATGGAATTAAGATACAAATTAATATCATTTTGAAAAAAATAATATAGATTATTATTTAGATTTTGACAGGTCCAGCAGAGAAGGCCCTGCTGGCCCTGACGGCCCACCACTGCGTATATGTCTCTGGGCTAATCAACAGACATACATTAATGCAGTAAATTTAGCATTTACTTCGAGTTAATGAAGGAATGGTATAAACTGGTAGTGGGAGACGGTGGAAAGATTATGATGTTTTTCTCATACATGATATCTGCATGTTCTTTTTCAGCTGTGTCACCTACCAGTATTGCGGTTGCGGTCATTGTGAGTCTGTGTGTTGCTGCTTTCATCATCACCAGTTTCCTGTATCTATTCTGCACACGGTGAGATGCCCTTATCCTCACAGTTACTTGTGTCACGATGTCATCAGTAAACTTTGTTAAAAGATGATATGAAAAAGGTTTTTATAAAATTCTATTCGTTCCATTTGTCTCTAGGTTGAAGGAGAGTTGGTGGGATAGCGTTGGCGACTATAAAAACTCAACTTTGTTATTCATGGTCGCAGGAGATCACAAGGTACACAGCTTTATGGAATTTTACAAACACAGGCCACTGTTGTCGTTGGTGAGGGGGACATTTTCAGTCTTTTGCAAACTGCCACCTAACCACTAGTTACTACTAAATTCTACACAATGGACCTTTGACCAATAGGCCAAATCTTTTAAGAATCATCATGGGATATAAAACGGGAGGATCCACACATTGTTTTAACGATTTTCCGACCGTTTCACAGGTGCTTATGCCGCAGAAAACTCCTCTGAGCTCTGTCTATGTTGAGGCCTGCAAAGAGGACGAATTTGAAGAAAAACCATTGTGGGTTAATATTGCTGGCCCTCTTTTGTTTCAAAAAGTCTTCACTGTCCTGTACATGAAATTCAATAAACTGTTTATAAGAAAATACCGTAGTCACAGGAGTGACAATGATGATGTCACTCCATTAAATGACTCTCGAAACATCACAAATTACAGTCTTCCTCTCCTGCTTTATCTTCCAGGGACAGCGGTGGTAATTCCCTTCAAAGTACCAGAGCTGAAAGCGTGTCCTCGTCTCTGGGTTACTCGCAGAAGGTCTCCATTGACCTAATCTCCGATGTGGAGGAAGCCATGCGTATGGCCTTCCCCCAGCTCTCCACAGCTCCCTGCCACATCGTTGCCCACAGCAACAATGGTTACAATCCAGTCGCTGGGACCTCCAGCCCCTCCGTTTTTGAGAACATGACATATTCCATGTCTTCTTCTGGGACCCAGGGGTTATACGCTGCCAACCCGCCTGCTGTACTTAGTGAGTCCTTCTACAAACCCAGTATGTTGTGGGGTGGGGTACACAACCCTTTTCCAGATTCTCAGGTGCCTATTTTCCAGCTGACTGGACAGAGGCAGCCTTTCGATCCATCCCATATGAAAACTGACCTTTCCTATCAGTCGTGGAACGCTGAATCGGGGAGCTCAACCCAATCAGAGGCTCTGCAGGTAGACCTCTCGTATAGCTGTTCTCCGAGTGACACCACTTCTTCCTCCGACCTGCATGGCTTTGGCTCCTCTCAGTCTGGTGACAACTTGAAAGAGTCACTCCTAGTCAGAGAAGCTGACCGGTCCAGCATGATGGAACGTGTTTCCGTTGAGGATAAACCGTCATTCAACGTCTGGGTTTCAAATCCTTCTGAGGTGTCCTGCCCTTCCCCTGCATGCAGCCTTGTTTCCTTGGACGATGACTTTCAAGAATTCCAAAGTATGATGAAGCGACCAGGAGTGCTCATTCCAACGGCAAACGACAGTAGGCCCAGAGGTCGGCCGGACAAGCTTCCTGAGACTCCCTACACTGGAATGCCTCAAAGAACCATCGAGGGAGCAAGCACCTTAACCCAAACAACACAAGCAGCCCAGGGTATTCTGGACACTCAAGGCAACAAGGTGTCTCTTCTGCCTGCGGATCAGCACAAGCTAATCATGATCAGTGATTATCATAGTGTTTAATTAGGTCTGAGACCGTTGACTTAATGGACACTAAGAGCCTCAATTTAAAGAGATTTAAGTTGTATTGAATTGAGAGCAAGGGCACAAAGCGTGGACCACTGAACTCAATGGTTATAACATGGAACCCGTGGTTATGTTCATTTATATCTGTAATATAAAGTATGTGACAAAAAGTAAACACATTTTGTGTGTGTTTGCGTGTGTCAGAGTAGAGATGGTTGGTTTTTGTACAGTGGACAAAACATTTCATGGACTTTTGTAAATATAAAGCACTTTCATATTATATTTTTAACTTAGAATGTTATAATAATGATCTTATAATGTTATAAAAGAGAAATAAAACGTGTACTGTAACTTTTCATTCAAAAAGTAAAGGATGGAACAAGATGGAACCATTGGGTGACAAGATGCAACAGGTGCATAAATGCACTGTTTGCATTTGATGATGATGTTAATCATGTCAATTCTAACCCTCTATTTTGCACGGTATAATAAGTATCTCTTCCCTTGCATCGAGCTCCTTCAAGAACACGCAAAGCATTGTTTATGCAAACAGTTTAACGTATATACCTGGTCAATCTATGCAACACGAGCTATTGAACCAAATGTACACTAGAGGGTGATTTAACATTCTACAAAATATAAACAGTGTTGAGCTCCCTCAACTGGACATGCTGTGTATGTTCTCTAGAGTTTTGTAGACGTGTGCTGTTGAATTTGTTTGGTCTTATATTCAATTTCAATTAAATATCTACAATAAAAAACGTATAGTAATCCAAAGCTCTGTATTTAGTTCATCTTACTTGAGGTGAATAATATCTGCCGTGTCGGTGAGAACATTTTAAGTGTCTCGGTCCTTTCCTAACCCAAGTGTAATCGACTCCAACGTCTGTGAATGGTGGTTCATCTGGAGAGACTCTATCCGGGGGTAGATCAGCCATCTGCTGTTGTCCAGGAATAGCATTTATACGCCGACAGACAACACATTTAGACAGGATTTTTCTGATCAATACTGCGGCACCAGGAATCCAATATTTCTGACATAGTCTGGATAGCGTATGGTTTCGACCACCATGTCCCACCTCCATGAATGTGTCGTAGAATGAGGTCAGCAATGTGAAAGTCTTTGGATAGAATGACAGGATGTTTCATTTCTTCTGGCATTGCAGCTCAGCATAGGCGACCAGGTATGGAAGAATGAGTTCATCGGCTGGGATCCAGAGCAGTGCGGCACAGAAGAGATAACGTTACCTAGAACCCAGTTTTGGACACCAGATATGGTCATCAATGAATTGTAAGATTCATGCACAACTACAATAATCAAGTGTGAAACACAGAGACGAAACGTATGGATCAAATGTTGTCATTGTCTTATGTTGTTCCATAAGTTTATGCCTTTAGCTCCAATGATCTACAAAATGTGAACCAAATTATTCAATTGCTTTTATCCACACTCATGTGAACCTCAGGAGTGGAAAGATGTCTATTCAATTAAGGAACGTACTTATTTTCCTAAATCACCGTTACTCCTCTAACCAATAGAATCTCAAAAGTGGTGACATGGTGATCCCTTATGTGCAATACAAGGCCTTTGATATAACTTTGATATAAAATAATAATAATACTGATCATATCTAAAGATGTAAACATTGCTCGAAACAAGTGTGAAATGTGTTTTTTTGCCGTCCTACAGCGTTTCGCAAAACACAACATTTGTGCCTTATGTACATGTTAATTCTAATGGCAAGATCTACCACTACAGCCCTGTCAGAGTGGTTAGCTAATGCAGGCTGTACATCTACACCTTCCTCTTTGACTTCCAGAACTGCACTTTCACCTTCAACTCCTACACCCACACAAGTAAGACCCCACATAGATAGAAAAATCAATGGATGCTCTGGAATGCATGCCTCTTCAGCTTCCTGCTACCCCCACAGAGTGTGGACCGCTCGGCCTTTAAGATGACCCTCATCTTAGGCTACACCGTCTTCCTGTTGCTTATGAATGACTTGCTGCCGGTCACTGGCGACACCATACCACTCATAAGTCAGTAGTACCCTTGTTCAGAGTGAGGATGACATCAACTTGTATAGCTAGAACTGAAAAGTAACCAGCATACCAACACTGTCTCCTATTTATCCTCAGATGTTTTCTTCTATCTCTGCCTGGCTCTGATGGTGGCCAGCCTGTTGGAGACAATCCTCATCACCAACCTCCACTCAAGCTCCAGACGCCGAGCCCCCGTCCCCCGCTGGGTGAGAGTCGTTTTCCTTGGAACTCTGGAACGTTTGGTTGGTCTGCCTCCAATGCCACCAAAAGAACATTCAACAGGTATGGGGTGCGGCTAGATCCATGTTCCATGTTCCAGGTTGCAAAACAAAAGTGTACAAAATTAGGCTGAGACGAAGAGGAAGACGTGGAAGGTAGCATTTTCATTCAAGGAGATGATTGAAATGATGATCTTCATCAAACATGATGAAATAGTTCTGTATTTATCTCGAAAAGCTCGCCCTTTTCAATCAAAAAGTAATCGACATGGCACCCAGTGCATAAGATGCACACACTTTAACGTGAAAGACCTGCATTACCATACAGATCCCAATGCCGCAGTGGAGGAGGGCGGCGTTTACATGAATCCTCCAGGGGGCAAACATCTAGTAGACACAACCCTGGACGCACTGAGGACGTTGGGCAGAGACGTCCAGGCCATCCGGCGGCAGGTGGACCGGCAGCAGAGAGGGAACCACAACTCTGAGGAGTGGACCCAGGTGGCAGGCGTCATCGATCGCTTTCTGTTTTGGCTCTATGCCGTCTTCATAATAGTCAGCTTCGTAGGTATGATCTGTATCTGGGCCTTTTCATACAGCAAATAAAAGAATGTGTTTAGACAAGGGTTCCATAAATGTTATATAGCGGCCAAGATTTGTGTTGCCTTATGTAGTCTTCTAGCCTACGTATTATTTCCTTATGTTCGAAATGTACTTGAGTAAGTTTAGTCAGTATGATTGTTACTTAGGAGAGGTTCAATACTCCATTCCCGGCATCACTTGTTTAATTAATGCTATGCTCCTAAAATCTGACATCGTCCAATCTGATTGAATCAAAATAAAACTTTTTCAAAAAATGTTGTTTTATTTTACAAAAATTACTTGCCTATATGTTGGTGATATTGTTGTTATGAATTATTTGAACATGAAAATGAGGGAGAGTAATTGGGAAGGGTCTGAGTCAACCCGTAAAGATATTTAATCACCATGCGTTTGATAACCTTGATTTAATTGAACGTAACAGCAAATATTGTATAGCTTGCTTTGCTGGCTTTAATGTAACCTTTCAACAGAACCCCACTTCTGGAAACAGTGTATATTTTCGAAGTTTAGCAAACAGCAGTGTTCATTGTGGGTTAGTGTTGTGTTTTTAAGTTGAAAAGCATGCATTTGACGCTGATTGCGGGATTGGTGCCTGATTCTGTGTCGGGTGCTCTGTTGGTTTGCCTCGGCTCTGTGAAGCCCGGGTCGCCTCTGATGCTGTAGACACTGTCACAGTTAACTACCATATTAGATCTATCAATTGCTTTTTGCTGCTTGTGAATAAACAGAGCCGTTTATAATAGGTACATAATGCTTGAGCCTGACTTTTGATTGCCATACGGTACACCCGTAGCACTATCACTGAATACTTCCGACCAGCTGTAGCACCAGCAAGACAAATTTCTGGTGCCGCCACTGCTTCCACTCAACGCTCAGTGAATGGTGAGTAATTTCTGACCTCTAGAATCTCCTCCCTACTTTGCACCCACACAGAGCTGTTTCTCAGGGAGCAGAATATCCACTCGATTAGCCCCATTAATCAGAATGACTGATTAATGAAAAAATAAAAAAAATAAAGTGAATTTTGAAACCCATTAGCCGTCTCTTCTCCATGGATCTGATCCAGCAATCTAGAATAACCGTGATTGGACAACACAAAAATAGAGACGATAGCCCAACCCTACAATACACAGCATGTAATAATGTATGTTATATCATATAATTATATGAGTCATATTGAGTTAGTTAGGGGGAAGATAGAAGTCAAGGTTTCGGTTTTAATTGTTCCGAGGTTTGCTTGGAGCATTTGTCTAATTAATACCCTTAACTTTTGTAAATGAGCTCAGCAGGCATGATTTATTTATCATTATTAAGGTTTAAGTACTGAACTATGAAGGTTATGCAAAATCGGATACTGACTATCAACAATTATGTGTATGCATGTAGACTACATTTATGCTCAAACGTATTATTATTACTACAATAGAAATGCGCACTGTGCAGACACATTAACAACGCATTATGGCCACCCTGTGGATTTATTTTCCACGGAAGTAAAAAATTCATACAACCGCCCCATGTCCATTAACGCCAGGAATTACACACACTGGTGTCTATGTGTTTTACCTGGTGTATATAACACATGTATAAACCAAGTATTATTTCAGGTTCGGCGAATCAAACCTGACCATAATATAACTTGTCCTGTTGTCAACCCACTGCTGATGATTCATTCGATTCTTTGGATACGTGACGCAGAAGAACTTCCTCTTTCTCCAAAGAAAGAAAGGAGGGGCATTACCGTGGGTCAACTTTATACTAAGCGATATCTAAACACAAAGACGCAACAGTTGGGTCAGTCCGAAAGCGGTTTCGTTTTCAGGAAACTCAACAATTTTAGTCGACAATGGAGCGGATACCAGGTTTACGGTAAACAAAGATTGTGTACAAGTTTATGTGAATGCATTCAGTGTAACAATAACTGTATGACATATTTTCCTATATTGGATTTAGGTTTTACCTGGGCGTTTTCCTTCTAAAAAGTATTTCTATGGCAGCACACGGTAAGAGAAAGTCTTCCAGTGAAACCGACTCAGGGCGATTGGCGGTGTTTTTATTTTTCCTTACTTGTTAAGCTACAATAATCATGTTGTTTTGGAGACACAGGGCTCAATCTTCACTGCGACAACGACTTCGAAAGGCTGATGTGTGGGATCGATCCCCCGCCCGACGAGCCGAGCTGCGCCGAGTACACACTCAGCACCCGA
Source organism: Gadus macrocephalus (assembly GCF_031168955.1). Classification (NCBI taxonomy): domain Eukaryota; kingdom Metazoa; phylum Chordata; class Actinopteri; order Gadiformes; family Gadidae; genus Gadus; species Gadus macrocephalus. The sequence goes on from NC_082393.1 coordinate 4,335,419, forward strand.
GTGGATTACTCCTACGAATGCATGTAATTATTAATAACGGACCGATATTAATGACTCATTAATGCCGAACATTAATGCCAGTCATCATACATTGACTTGAAAATATGAAACGGAAAGAAACATAGTAGGCCTACGTCTATCCACATTCGTTTGTGATATAGTGACGACGCAATGCGAGTTATTAATATTGGGCTTTATTTTACTTTTCAGTAAGAGTAATTGCACTTTAACACCGGACCCAGTTCGGACGGGGACGTGCAGCTGCTCGTTGGACATCAAGGGGTAAGATTTTATTTTACAAATGAATCTGTTGCCTAACTAATAACGAATATGTTTCTAACTTTAACATGTTATTTTATGAGGATTGTTCTGGGGGAGAAATACAACACAACGTTGTGGAAAGCTGGGGCCCTAGTGGAGTCCATAAACATCAGCGCTGCAGACAGTGAGTTTAAGCAAGCCGTTTCATACCTGAAAAAAGTAATTCCATACCTGCTCCATAATGACTGCAGTCAGTGGCGGACTCAGACTGTTTGAAGGGCAGGGGCGAAAAAATAAAAAGGGCACATTCTGGACAACATGGGGCCCCACCAGCGGACACAGTGGCTTTTCTAACTTGATGGTGTTTCGTTCCCCCAACGGAGCCTTAAAGGCAGCGCTGCCTGGAAGGTCCTATCCCCTAACCTTAGCAAGCGCTGCCTTGAAGGTCCCATTGGGGGCACTTGTTACATCTCCATGTAGCACTTAAAAGAATAGTTGGGCTCATAATTTAAACGGGGGGTGTGGGGGTCCTCCCCCAGAAATGTTGCTTCAAAGACACTGTTTCCCCTTATTCTAGCGACTTTATAAACACCAAAATGAGTTGTTCACATCATTGTGCACTTTCACATTTTAGCCAAAGAAAGGAGGATGCCTTACTGCTTTCATCTTTACAAACATTTATGTAAAAATTAGACTGGAGAAAATTTAGTCTGCTGCTACCAGACAGTCTTTGACTGCTGACAGCCAGCTACGGAAACATTTAAGGAAGTTTTCCTTCATGTTGAGGTGATAGCTGACCATTATCGTCTCTCTTGCCCGAAATGACCTACACTTGAATGATCTTGAACGCTCAAAAAATGTATATACATTTTAAACGGATTATGCAAACTGAAAATATTAAGTTTTTCTAACTTGGCATCTAATTGCGCTTTTCCACTATGGGTTCTGACATACTCTTTATCCGCTTTTTGCTTCGTTATCCAGTGGAGATTTAAGTATCACTTGATGTAGCCGTTTGTCATGGCGACGACACATGAAAGCAACGCCCCGCATTCCCCGTTCGTCAGCTACCAAAGAGAGGAACGTCTGCACCTCAATAGCTAACCACAACATGTTTTTTTCGGTTTGCCATATTCTTGCTCCAGAGGGCACATCATCATCATCAGGGGCAACCTAGGGCACTCATTAATTTTCGTTCACGTGTAAAGGGCAGCCAATAAGGCACTTTCTATAATTTTCACCACCATAGAGGGCACTTAAGCACACTTTTTCAATCATGGGGGCACCAGACGGGCAGAAGGGCACTAGAAGGGCACCAGACGGGCAGAAGTGCACTAGAAGGGCACTATAAGGACCACACGAGCAGAAGGGCACTATAAGGACCAAACGAGCAGAAGGGCACTATCAGGGCACTAGAAGGACCAGACGAGCAGAAGGGCACTATCAGGGCACTAGAAGGGCACTGGAAGGGCACTGGAAGGGCACTGGAAGGGCACTAGCAGGACCAGACGGGCAGAAGGGCACTATCAGGGTACTAGAAGGGCACTATCAGGGTACTAGAAGGGCACTAGAAGGGCACTAGAAGGACCAGACGGGAAGAAGGGCACTATCAGGGTACTAGAAAGGCACTAGAAAGGCACTAGAAGCACAGAAGGGCACTTGAAGGACCAGACGGGCAGAAGGGGACTATCAGGGCACTAGAAGGACCAGACGGGCAGAAGGGGACTATCAGGGCACTAGAAGGGCACCAGACGGGCAGAAGGGCACTATCAGGGTACTAAAGGGGGCAATAAAAGGGCACCAGACGGGAAGAAGGGGACTATAAGGGCACTCATTAAGGCTCAGGGGGGGGCAGTCGCCCCCCCTGAGTCCGCCACTGACTGCAGTAATGTGTCCTCCAAGTGATAAATATGGACGCCACATTGGCCTGTACATTTATATGTATATGGAATCGTCTGCTCATTTCTGACCTGTCACTCTGTATTCACTGTCTAATAACCCCTCATCTTAATGACCTGTCTCTGTTTTAACCGTGCCTGCTCTTTAATGACCTGTCTCTGCAGCCACTGTCTAGCCCCCTGTACCTGCTTCTTAATTACCTATCTATAATCATTGTCTAACACCTACCTGCTCCTTCCTTAAGTTTCTCTGTTTTCACTGTCTTACCCATACATGCTCCTTAATGAACTTTCTCTATATTCACTGTCTAATCTTTACCCCAGTAAAACCCAAAGCCCCAAATATCACTTCGGTGACAAGAGAAAATGAGAATTATCTGGTGATGTGGGACACAAAATACGAAAAAGACCCCTCCTTCGACCTGACGGTGTGGCTGAACTACCGCAAAGAAGGAGAGAACGGCACGGTATGTCCATTTACACCAGAGACCCCGATTCAAGGCCTACATAACATCCATTGACATCTACATGTCCGTCACCTTCCTATTTCATCACTTAAGTCGATCTCTCTACAGACTCAACCACACAAAGGCAGAATATCCTGTAAAAAGTACCATTAAAAAAGTATAAATGACCCAATGTAATGTAAATGTGTCTGTAATAATTTGCTATTTGTGGAATTGCCACATGTGTAGAAATGTTGTTGTTGGTTATTCAGGTGTATTTGGAAAAATTGGTAAAGGTTTGGATTCTTCTGTTGGTGTTAGGATTTAATTCCGTGCTGCCTGTCTTGGTCAAACAAAGTGTTGGCTGGAGCCTAACATAGGCTGTAGATGAAACCCAGACTGATATTTATTTCTGAACCATGCCGTTGAAGCTGTAGTCTTTCTGTTGCAGAAAGTGGACGTTTCGTCCATGGAGTCTTATGAGATTTTGGGCAAGTCCCTGGAGCCGAGTACAGAGTACCTGGTCAGCATGCAGAGCTACTCTGCGTTCTACAGTGAAAGTAGTGGAGACCTGACATTCACCACCCGTAAGATCTAAACCCCCTACCTCTGGTCCCTACCCATCAGGCTACTGCCGGCTCTGCTACCTAAACTCCTGCTGGTCTCAGTTCCATCCCTCTCTATCTCCGCCTATCCAGGTGTACGTACACTGATTCTAGTGGATGATAATGAGTATTATCGGATGGCATCTGCAAGAAACTGTATATATCTGTGCATCCTATTCGTGGTATCAAATAAGCTTCATAAATGCAGTACATTTCCCACCAGTCCTGTCATGCCAAATTTGTACCGGCTGCCAAATTTGTACCGGCCTACGTCATCAGTTGTTGACAACTTGACAACTGATTTGATTGGGTTGTCCGTTGCCGGGCAGGTTTCAAAAAACATTCGGCTCATGTTTCCAAAGACGAAATAACATAATACAGATAACGGATCGCTATATAACACTTGTTTTTACTTCATATTTGTATTGTATTGAATTGTTTAATCGAATTTAGCTAGTAAACTGAGTGTTTAAAGCAGGTTTCAAAAAACATTCGCGCTTATGTTGCCGAACACCAAATAACATAATACAGATAACGTATCGCTAGATAACACTTGTTTTTACTTTATATTTGTATTGTATTGAATTGTTTAATTAAATTTAGCTAGTAAACTGAGTGTTTAAAGCAGGTTTCAAAAACCTGTCTTGTCACGCTCAATGAAGGAGTGCAATGAACAAGCATGAAAGTTCGCGAATGTTCAAGAACCTTCCGCGATCGCCCATTGCCAGGCAGGTTTGGAATTGGTCAACAACTGATGACGTAGGCAAATTTGGCATGACAGCCCCCCAGTGGCTAGAAATGGCGTGAATGCTCAGACACTCCGATGTCGAATTTGTTCCCATATGTTGTCGTAATGGGCAAAGTTTCGTCCCCTTTCTCTGCCTTGCCCGCCCAGAGAATTTGGCCTGCCAATGAGACATTGAGATACGACAGTGAAAGCACCACGTGTGTGTGTGTGTGTGTGTGTGTGTGTGTGTGTGTGTGTGTGTGTGTGTGTGTGTGTGAATACACACACTGTAACGCAAGTGTTCTTTGTTATATATTTGGATAGCCGTTCTGCTGTTGGTGTTATGGCGCATAACACATTGCGGTGGTGCCTCGGCAGCAGGTAGCAGGGCTTCGGCGGGAAACAATCGCCGTCAACAATCGCGGGCAAAAATCCCTTTTGTCCTCCATGTCGCAGCTCAGTGTGTTTCAGATTGATGTGGAAGTGGAAGAAACAGAGACGTCGCCGTCGGAAAACCTGAAGCAGTCGTTTGAGATTCATAATATCATATGGAGGCGAACAAAGTTTTTTTGGCCGTGAAAATATATAATATATGATATAGATATTTATGAATAATATGATATTATTTAGATATAGAGCTCCAGGTCTCCCTCCGGAGCACTGGGCCGTCTCTAAAAAAAATGGCACGTTTGAGGAAAGCTCATTGTGGGACCGGCTCGTAGTGGCTGTAATTCTGCACCAAGGATGAATTTCTTGAATGTACTGCATTAGCGGCCCACTAACACCCATATAAAGCATTCATAAAGTAGGATGCCATGGGATCTCTAATGATCTACGTACAGTAAAACAGTACATTTTTATTTTACAGTAAATATGACTATTTATAATTTGAATAAAAATGAATAGGAAAGTGACTCATCAGTCGAGAAAGGTAATCGTTACATTGCTTTTGATCAAGAATACGCACGGCTCCCCGTTTACTCGTTTCTGTCTACAAGCTTGTCTTGGCCTCTATTATTGCAGAAACGTTGATGTACGTGACGTCTGGGCTAATCAACAGACGTACATAATGCAGTAAATTGAGCATTACTCTTGAGTTAATGAAGAAATGGTATAAACTGGTAGTGGGAGATGGTGAAAAGGCTATGATATTTTTCTCAAACATGATATATGCATGTTCTTTTTCAGCTGTGTCGCCTACCAGTATTGCGGTGGCGGTCTTTGTGAGTCTGTGTGTTGCTGCTTTCATCATCACCAGTTTCCTGTATCTATTCTGCACACGGTGAGATGCCCTTATCCTCACAGTTACTTGTGTCATGATGTCGTCAGTAAACTTTTTTAAAAGATGAAATGAAAAAGGTTTTTATAAAATTATATTTGTTCCATTTGTCTCTAGGTTGAAGGAGAGTTGGTGGGATAGCGTTGACGACTATAAAAACTCAACTTTGTTATTCATGGTCCGAGGAGGTCACAAGGTACACAGCTTTATGGAATTTTACGAATACAGGCCACTGCTGTCGTTGGTGAGGGGGAAACTTTCAGTCTCTTGCAAACTGCCACCTCACCACAGGTTACTACAAAATTCTACACAATGGACCTTTGACCAACAGGCCAAATCTTTTAAGAATCATCATGGGATATGAAACGGTAGGATCCACACATTGTTTTAACGATTTTCCGACCGTTTCACAGGTGCTTATGCCGCAGAAAACTCTCCTGAGCTCTGTCTATGTTGAGGCCTGCAAAGAGGATGAATTCGACGAAAAACCATTGTGGGTTAATATTGCTGGCCCTCTTTTGTTTCAAAAAGTCTTCACTGTCCTGTACATGGAATGGAATTCAATAAACTGTTTATAAGAAAATACCGTAGTCACAGGAGTGACAATGATGATGTCACTCCATTAAATGACTCTCGCAACATCACAAATAACATAATCTTCCTCTCCTGGTTTATCTTCCAGGGACAGCGGTGGGAATTCCCTTCAAAGTGTCAGAGCAAACAGCGTGGCCTCGTCTCTGGGTTACTCTCAGAAGGTCTCCATTGACATCATCTCCGATGTGGAGGAAGCCATGCGTATGGCCTTCCCCCAGCTCTCCACAGCTCCCTGGCTCGTCGTTGCCCAAAGCATCACTGGTTACAATCCAGTCGCTGTGACCTCCAGCCCCTCCGTTTTTGAGAACATGACATATTCCATGTCTCCTTCTGGGACCCAGGGGTTATACGCTGCCAACCCGCCTGCTGTACTTAGTGAGTCCTTCTACAAACCCAGTATGTTGTGGGGTGGGGTACACAACCCTTTTCCAGATTCTCAGATGCCTATTTTCCAGCTGACTGGAGAGAGGCAGCCTTTCGATCCATCCCATATGAAAACTGACCTTTCCTATCAGTCGTGGAACGCTGAATCGGGGAGCCTATCCCAATCAGAGGCTCTGCAGGTAGACCTCTCGTATAGCTGTTCTCCGGGTGACACCACTTCTTCCTCCGACCTGCATGGCTTTGGCTCCTCCCAGTCTGGTGACAACTTGAAAGAGTCACTCCTAGTTGGAGAAGCTGACTGGTCCAGCATGATGGAACGTGTTTCCGGTGAGGAGAAACAGTCATTCAATGTCTGGGTTTCAAATCCTTCTGAGGTGTCCTGCCCTTCCACTGCATGCAGCCTTGTTTCCTTGGACGATGACTTTCAAGAATTCCAAAGTATGATGAAGCGACCAGGAGTGCTCATTCCAACGGCAAACGACAGTAGGCCCAGAGGTCGGCCGGACAAGCTTCCTGAGACTCCCTACACTGGAATGCCTCAAAGAACCATAGAGGGAGCAAGCACCTTAACCCAAACAACACAAGCAGCCCAGGGTATTCTGGACACTCAAGGCAACAAGGTGTCTCTTCCGCCTGCGGATCAGCACAAGCTAATCATTATCAGTGATTATCATAGTGTTTAATTAGGTCTGAGACCGTGGACTTAATGGATACTAAAGGTGCGGCCACACCAGACGCGTATCTCGCGTACTTCGCGTATGAAATCGCCATTTTTTCCATAGTGAACCATTGGTTTACGCGCGTATTACGCGTAATACGCGTATAAGCAACATTTTACGCGCGTATTGCGCGTATGAGGCGCGTATATTTACGCTCTATACACGCGTATTGCGCGTATATCGCGTACATTTCAAGAGTTCAAAAAATTGAACTTTTTACGCTCATACGCATGACGATTAGCCGTGTTGCCCAATCAGCGTTGAGCTTGACCCGACGTCACTGGCAGAGAGTAGTGAGCTTGGACAGAAGCATACGGCCGACATCTTTCTTTATTCTGTGTGGAAATAGTAACATAGTTACGCCATTAAATGCTTTTATGGAAACATTTCTAGCAAGAAATGTGCATTTTACTTTCATAATGTTCGCTCGGTGAATGTGAAGGATGTTTGGTTTGATAGTTATTACGAAGAGGGAACGCTCCGTTCACTTGCATGGACAGAGTCTCTGGTTACTAAGCAAACTCAACGTCTTGGCGGACTATTTCTCTGCTGATCAACACTACAGACACTACACGAACAGAAATGGAGGTGGATCAAAATATCATCGTCGCCGTGTGCGGCCGTCCTGTCCTGTACGACACCACGATGGTGTCGTACAGGGACAGGAACAAAACAGAGAGGGCGTGGGTCGACGTGGCAGAGGATATTGGCGTTCCTGGTAAGATCAGTGAATAATGTGTGTGTGTATTTTGCTTGGCTTCAGCTATCGGTGTGTATGGGTTGTGTGACGTAGGCGCGTATAGCGCGTATTGCGCGTATGCGACCATTTTTGACACAAAATGGTCAAGCAACATTTTACGCGCGTATTTCGCGTAAAAAGTACGCGAGATACGCGTCTGGTGTGGCCGCACCTTAAGAGCCTTAAAGGTTGGATATTGTGGTATTTATGAGTAGCGTTAACGTAGTAATCATAAATGATGAAACGGAGCTTTGCATGATGTTGCTTTATTGCTGGAGAACTGAACAACCTCGCGCCCCGGGCATCACATCCGGTTGGCGCTTATACTACCGTAATGACGTAAACAGTACGTGCAAGCTTACGGTGAACATTAATATTAATTCAGACTACTGGCGTGATCTGAATATTACAGGTATGAAATTAAATTTTTTGGCCATTTTTGCAAAATTACTTGAAATCCTTATCATAACCCACTTACAGCCACTGAGTTAGAAGTACTGACATGAAAATTAAACATGTCAATCATCTGTGGAACGGGCAGGGTTCGAAAAACTCCAGCCAATGATTTCCAGAACCACCGAGTGGCATTGGACAGTAAGTACGTCAATCAAACCCCTTCATGCACGTACTCGAAAGCTCATGACCCAGAGCAAGCTTCTGTTTGTTATCCTGCGGTAGCTACTCGAGCTAGCTAACTAGCTAATCCACCTTTGGACCTAGCACTATAATGCCGTGTGTGTGTGTGTGTCCATCAGAGTAGAGATGGTTGGCTTTTCTACAGTGGACACCAAATAGTTTTCCCAAAATGTGAAGACAAACCACTGCGTGGACTTTTGTAAATATAAAGCACTTTCTTATTAATTTCTTAACTGGGAATGTTATAATAATGATCTTTTGTTATAAACGAAAAATGAAAATGTGTGCTGTAACTGTTTCCATTAAAAAGTAAAGAAGGAACAAGATGGAACCATTGTGTGACAAGATGCAACAGGTGCATAAGTGCACTGTTTGCATGTGATGATGTAGATAATGTCAATTCTGTTATTTTGCAAGGTATAATATCTATTTCTTCGCATGCATCGAGCTCCTTCGAGAACACGCAAAGCAATGTTTATGCAAACTGTTTTCAACGTATATACCTGTCTGCCGTGTTCCAATATCCATACTATCCGTCCTTACTAGCCTAAGTTTGAGTACGTAGAGCAGGGGTCTCAAACTCGCGGCCCGCGGGCCAATTGCGGCCCGCGGGACGATATTTTGTGGCCCCCTACTTGATATCAAAGTTAAGTGTTAGTGAGGCCCGCACGTTTAAATTTATTTATTTATTTTTTGCCGAGTCGCTGCGCTTGCCCGTTGGCCTCATTTAGAAAGCTTGCTGCGCACAAAAACCTTGCATAAGACGGAGGTGAAATGTGCTAGGCCAACGGTATGGCTTCTCCCAAGTCTGTGTGCGCTGGAGATACGCCCTTTCTGTGTGTATCTCTTTCCAAACACCATGCACCTGACCGGGTTCTCTCCTGTGTGACTCCTCTGATGTATTTCGATCTTGTTATGGGCAGGCCAAGAGGGAGAGACGTCGGAGAACCCGACACAGTCTATTCATAATATTGTAATGACCACGGAAGAGGCAGTGAATGAAGTATTGATTAGACAGCGATTTATTAGAAACCTAATAAATCGTTGGAACACGCAAGACCGGTAACCATAGCAACGCCGGTAAACAAACCTCGCAAAGCCCAATCCAGGTCTTACTGAAGGCATTTAATGGTCAAAATATTCTTAATAAATATTCGAATATATTCGAATATTAATATTAATAAACAAACGAACTTCGAATATGATTTTTGGGCAAAAGTCAAAGCCCTAACACACACACACACCAACGTTTGCAGTGAAAAATGCTTCTGCACATTTCACCCCGTCTTCGCAAGGTTGTTGGGCGCAGCAAGCTTTATAAAAAAATATATATATAAAGCCCTGCATGGGCCCTGCAGGAGCTGTGTGAGAGGAAGCGCTGCCAGGTCTCTGGCAGTAAGGAGTAGGCAAGAAAAGCCATATGTTCAGAAGGACACTTCATGTTCTGAAGAAGGTTCATGTTTTAAAGTCGTTCATGTTCAAAAGAGCCATTCATGTTCAAAAAAGCATTCATGTTACTGAACTGTTAATAGTAAAGCTTGAGAAGACTGGATATTTGTACTTTTTTGTGGAAAACTTGATGTGGCCCAGCCTCACCCAGAATCTGCCTCCAGCGGCCCCCAGGTAAATTGAGTTTGAGACCCCTGACGTAGAGCGTTCCGATTCAGATCGGGCGATAATAAGTGTACTGAAGGACCCGGATGGTGTACTCAAAACGGTCAAATCGCAAAGTGTGGATCGTCGTCATCGGCGTACACTTTTCGTACTCAACGGCAGCCATCTTAGCTACGTAGCGGAAGAGGGCGGAGCCAGGCTGAGCCAAATTCAGCAGATTTTTCCACATAGCCTGCATAAATAGAGTCATTTTGTAGTTTTTATAGCAGCTAGGCATAAAGAGTTCACTGTTCAAAGCGGGATGTTTATTGCGGGGGAGGAGCCGCGGCGGCAGTCGTGATCCTAATTTCCGGTTAGTGCACCACGGAGTATTCTTCGTTTGCAACCACGTGATCAAAATGGAAAAAACAAGCAAAAACACAGCCGTCTTCTAGCAGCGAAAACAATAGTGGGATACAAATGTCAGAATATTTTCTCAAATTTAAGCAGTCCCGCCAGGGGAAGATACCAGCAGAAAGTTAATCTGTTTAGGTTTTGATCCCTACAAGCTGAAAAAGTCGGATTTTAGCGAGGATCAGGCCCTTTTACCGAGCGTAGATTACGGGTTAAGGGTTTCCTGGTAAAAACAAACTTAGAATTGCAGGCGCAAAAAATCTTGCAAAGAACCTCTCACAAATTGATTGAGCCCCAAAACGTACCAGTTATGAAGTGATTACCACAAATACGAGTGTTGGCGAGATTTATTTGTGCCATGTCGCCCCGGTAGATGTTCGAAATCCAAGTTGCTCCTCGGTCAACTCACGCGTCTGCTCACCTTGAGTTGTGAACACTTTTGGAATCCTAAAAAAACTGCAATTCCCATTCTCCCGTATGAAATTATTCGCACAACCGTGCACAGCACAACTGGTAGGCATTATTAGCCAAACAAAATAATACAATAGCGAAACAATTGAGGTTAGATACGCGCTTTGCGATTGAATGACCTCCACTCTAATGTGACTGAAACAAGTGTAGTGGGGCGCAATGTTGTGATTGCTTTCCTACCAAGATGGCCGACTTCCGGTTTGGTTACGAATATTAATTAGCTGTGACGTAAGTTGCAAACGAAGAATTCGAATTGGAACAATACTGACATCTGAAAATTAGCGCACTTAGTGAGTGTGGATAGTGTACTTCGTTTAAGTGTACGCTAGAGGGTGATTTAACATTATACCAAATATAAATAGTGTTTGAGCTCCCTCAACTGGACATGCTGTGTATGTTCTCTAGAGTTTTGTAGACGTGTGCTGTTCAGTATGCTTGGTCTTAAATAACAATAAAATATCTACAATAAAGTTATTGTAATCCAAAGCTCTGTATTTAGTTGATCTTACTTGAGGTGAATAATATCTGCCATGTCGGTGAGAACTTTTTATGTGTCTCGGTCCTTTTCGAACTCCAGGAAGGCAGGTTCGGACTTGGCAAATTCAAGGATGAGAGGAGAGGACACAGCACATTGATGAAACGTAGGTTTTATAAGTGTTTGTAAGTTGAATGCCACTGGTGACACCTTATCTGAAGGGTATTTTTTCGATTTTAATTAGATTCTTAATAAATATTGTTTTGAACACTATGCATACTTTTTCATCTAGTTGTTAATTAAATACTGTTGTTTGGGGGAAACTCACGTCTCTGTCTCATTGTCTTATCCGTCTATTTTGGGTGACCCTGTTGAAAGCATCACTACACACCAATCTACTTTCCTTGATATACAGTATTAGATCTTCAAGGTGGCGTTGTCGACATAACTATTGTTACAGTTGAACGTAGGGAACGTACTGCTCTTTACACACCCACACATTACACAGGGTCTGAAAAGGAGAGGACAGGGCAGGCTTTATGTCTGGGTGTCTACAAATTGGTGATGCTAACCCCAATACTAACACAGCTGCATGTTGGGGGACTTAGGGAATTTGTCGTGGTAACTTTTCACCATCTGCTAGCTACATTCTGCTCCACTGTCTGACACCCTACTTTGTATTTATCAACCATAGGAAAAGCAGCACTGTGCAGAACAAACCACCTGATTTGTACAAGTGGGGTTTTCAAGTCACGCTTACCTCAGAATAATGCTATATATATGTATCTTTGTCCTGAGGTACAAAACTGCAAGAGCATTTCAACGAGAAGGGTATTTTATCCAAGTTTCTCTGGTTTGGTTAATTTTAGCTACATTTTGTAGAATCAGTGAACTATATAAACATTCTGCTGTGATAATCTTATGATTCTTATTTTATATATTAGAACCAAGACACAGAGGAAGGGTGAAGAATTTCAAGATGATGTCTGCCAAACACTTTGAATTGAAGGTTAAGAGTATAGATCATATTGAGGGAGTTGTGGTTGTTACACAATGTAATATTGTCTCGTTTACTGCCATATGGAGTTATTTATTGCTCGTTTGTTTTCTGTAGTTAACACAAATTCTTAAATCTGCAGCTATCTGACAGGTCGTTTTGGACCATGACTTTCATCCTGTTCTCTATCACACAAGGTGAGTGCATGGAAATAACTATTTTTACGCGTTATGTTTTTAAATAAAAAAACATTACATATCAAATATGTATGATGGGAGATCTTTCCCATTTCTTTCCACAGCAACCATATTAGGTATGCTGACAAATTACGTTAGTTATTAGATCAATGCTATGTAAAAAATATATATATATCATAGTCTACTTGGGTTATTCATTCAGTATAAGTTCACATATGGCACCAACTAGTTTTGTGAAGTAAAACATTTGCCAGCATTCAATTTCTTGTTATTCTAATTTTGCTCCCAGCTCTTAGCTTGGAACCTCTGCTGAACTGTTCTGAACCCACCAATCTAGCCCTGCTGAAAGCACTGTCACCAGTCTTTAATTTGCGCTTCATACGGCCTGTGATCAACATCCATAATTACACAGAAGTCTATGTATCCTTTACCATGTATGGCATTCTGGGAGTGGTATGTTCTATTAAAAAAAAGTATACGTAGCTACCTGAGTTGGGCTAATGACTTTGAGAATTTAAATCTCAAAAATTTATTCAAGAAGCATGTGGTAATTTTTCAATTGTGAAAGTGAGCAATTAATAAATGTTAAAGAACAACATAAAGAATATGACTTTGTATGAAACTGGTAATTCGGATCTAAGCAACATTTCGATAGAAAGCCCTTTATATCTCTACACTTTTGTAGCCAGAGATTCATATTTGGCATACAGTTGGCTACTAAAGATTGATACACTTCATCTGCAATTACTTTTTTTTTCAGGATGAAAAAGCTCAACTCTTGACAACTTATATTTGGCAACACATTGTGAGTATAAAAAACAAATAAACGAAATAACCATAGTCCTTATCTGGATGTTTCTGTTAAAAAACACTAATTCATATTGTATTGAAATCCATCGTTTAAAGAAATAACGCCAATCTGCTTGGTGTTTATTGTTCAAGGTATGGAAGAATGAGTTCATCAGCTGGGATCCAGAGCAGTGCGGCACAGAAGAGATAACGTTACCTAGAACCCAGTTTTGGACACCAGATATTGTCATCAATGAATTGTAAGCTCCATGCACAACGTATGGATCAAATGTTCCCATTCTCTTATGTTGTTACATAAATTCTGCTAATGCCTAAGCTCCAATGATCTACACAATGCGAACCAAATTATCCCATTGCTTTTATCCCAACTCATGTGAACTTCAGGAGTTGAAAGATGTCTGTTCAATTAAGGATCATATTTATTTTCCTAAATCACTGTTACTCCTCTAACCAATCGAATCTCAAGGTAAAAGTGGTTACACGGTGATCCCTTATATGCAATACATGGCCTTTGATATGACTTTGATATAAAATAATAATAATACTGATTTCAAGTGTAAAATGTTGTTTTTTTTGCCGTCCTACAGCGTTTCTCAAAACACAGCCCCATTTGTGCCTTATGTACATGTCAATTCTGATGGCAAGATCTATGACTACAGCCCTGTCAGAGTGGTTAGCTCCTGCAGACTGAACATCTACACCTTCCCCTTCGACGTCCAGAACTGCACTTTCACCTTCAACTCCTACACCCACACAAGTAAGCATAGTTACGAGATGGCCTTGAACATCAAAAATCAAATTATCAGAATTTTTGGCCTTAAAATGTCTTAAATACGATTGTGACAGGCCTTAAAATTGTATTGGATCATGGAATCAATAACCACCACTAATGCAAACTGTGGATTTCATCTACTATTGGTAAATGCAACTTCAACGAGAGCTGTCTTAAGAACAGCGCTGCAATACGGAAGAGGATTAGGGCCAAATGTGATCATCTTTTGGGAGTTCTGAATTTAATCTCATAATTCTGATTTTAAAGTCAGAATAAAAAGATTTCTAATTTTAAAGTAAGAATTATTTTTAGAATTCTGTTTACTTTTCTAAAATTGCATTTGTAATGGTTTCAAAAAGGTCTTGCTTTGAAATGCTCTGAAATGCCTGCATGTGATTTCATGTAATTATGGTTGCATTCTGGTAGCGTGGTTATTCTTTAAGATTGGTGTACAGTTGTATAACATCCTTTGCTCTCTCCTCCTTTTCAATTCTCTGCTCAACCTGTCAGACAAGGAAATCGTGGTTAACCTCAACAGGCCGATAACACAGATTTTGAAGAATACATTGGCTGTGATGAGCACTGTAGGGGAGTGGCAGCTAATAGATATCACTGCTCATAAAGAATCGCATGCTGGGTTTATGGTGGACGAGCTCATATTTCACGTATGTTTGCTTTTTCTATGTTCGGGAATAATAAAATGATTTATTTATGATTAAAAATGTAAAACAATGTATTTCTTCCAGGTGGACAGGCTAAATGAATGGAACTAGTTAACGATAGATAATCTTTTAAATGGAGCCGTCTTTTTGTTTAACTCCATAGATTGGTCTGAGGCGTAAGTCCACTCTCTATGTGGTCAACCTGATCATCCCAAGCTGCTCCTTGACCACAGTGGACCTCTTCAGCTTCCTGCTACCCCCACAGAGTGTGGACCGCTCGGCCTTTAAGATGACCCTCATCTTAGGCTACACCGTCTTCCTGTTGCTTATGAATGACTTGCTGCCGGTCACTGGCGACACCATACCACTCATAAGTCAGTAGTACTCTTTTGTTCAGTGGCAGGTTATCAAAAAACGTGCATTGTTTGAACTGAAAAGTGACCAGCACACTCACACTCTCTCCTATTTATCCCCAGATGTTTTCTTCGCCCTCTGCCTGGCTCTGATGGTTGCCAGCCTGTTGGAGACAATCCTCATCACCAACCTCCACTCAAGCTCCAGTCGCTTTGCTCCTGTCCCCCGCTGGGTGAGAGTAGTGGTCCTTCAAAAACTGGGATGTTGTGTTGGTCTGCCTCCAAAGCCAAAAAAGGAACATTCAACAGGTATGGAGTTCTTAGGTAAAGTTATGATTATATCGACGGACTGAAGAACCCTATACATCAATAGACAAACACCCAAAACAAAAAGACAAACTAAAAGTTTTTCTCCAATGTAGATATGTATCCAAATGCTGTAAGGGAGGAGATCAAAGCTGGTAAGACTCCTCCAATGCCCCTGGAACTGGAAGACACAACCCCAGGCGAGTTGAGAGAGTTGGGGAGAGACCTCCGGGCGATCCGGCTACAGGTGGAACAGCAGCTGAATGGGGACCAGAAGTCTGAGGAGTGGATCCAGGTGGCTTCCATCATTGATCGCTTCCTGTTTGGGCTCTACACGCTCTTCATATCAGTCAGTTCTATAACTATGATCTGGATCTGGGTTGAATCAGACAGACGATAGAAACGTTTTTCAGAATCAGTTTTTAATTTATGCAATTTAGTGAACATCATTTTCTTTGTAGACTGTCGTCATCTAACCCTAAACAGTTTTTTTTTTATTTTAATACATTTAGTTAGTGTGATTATTGACGATTTGTGGTCCAATACACGATTAAGGGCTTACATTGATGTTCATTTTAAAGATCTATCATTATTATTCTCAAATGCTAAATCCTTAATAAAACATGTAAAATATAATTCAAAGTTGCATTGTTTATTTATGGTTACCTGAGCAGATAGACTTTTGGGCTAACTACACAGTTAAGATTGTTGGAGACAAATCATGCCACTCCACATGTCACTACACTAGCTCCCTGGGGTCAACATCAAGTTCAATTCATACATTCATAATGTTGTCATTCATTATGGCGACACATTAGTGCCATAATTCACTAATGTGATAAAAGATGCATTCGGGCGTATTATATTATTCCCCACGCGTAGATATTAACTGCGAGCGCGAAAATGATCTCTGCGCGCGCGCAAATAACCTCTGCGGGCGCAAAACAGCCTCTCGCGCGCGCAAATTACCTCAGCGCGCGCAAAACAGCCTCTCGCGCGTAACAGCCTCTCGCGAAAGATGTTTTTACGCTCGCTCGAATTTAATTTTGGCACTATGGGGGAGGGAACCAAGGCAGGGCGGGCTTTCCTATGATTGGCCGTTTCTGAAGCGCGATATTTGATTGACAGCCCTCCTCAGCCCTCCTCTCATTCAATTCTGAATTGTACAGTAAATGGCTGAAACGATAGTTACGTATTGTAACTCCAGATTCTATGAGTATAGGCGCAGCCTTTAAAGTGTCGGCCTCATTGTCCTTTAAATAGCTGAAGAAAAGCTGTTTATTGGGAGAAGAACGTCTGCCGGCGCCCGACTATATCTGCGAAATGCGGACGTCGTTGAGGCACGCCGCACGCGGACGTAATTGAGGCCTACGCTGTTGGTGGTCGGGGATTGCACATTTTTCAGTGCTACGGCTCACGCCTAGGGATAACCCAATAGCGATAGCCTTAAAAGGCTGCGCCTATACTCATAGAATCTAGAGTTACAATACGTAACTATCGTTTCAGCCATTTACTGTAAAATTCAGAATTGAATGAGAGGAAGGCTGAGGAGGGCTGTCAATCAAATATCGCGCTTCAGAAACGGCCAATCATAGGAAAGCCCACCCTGCCTTGGTTCCCTCCCCCATAGTGCCAAAATTAAATTCGAGCGAGCGTAAAAACATCTTTCGCAAGAGGCTGTTACGCGCGAGAGGCTGTTTTGCGTGCGCTGAGGTCATTTGCGCGCGCGAGAGGCTGTTTTGCGCGCGCAGAGGTAATTTGCGCGCGCGCAGAGGTAATTTGCGCGCGCGCAGAGATCATTTGCGCGCTCGCAGTTAATATCTACGCGTGTGGAATAATATAATACGCCCGAATGCATCTTTTATCACATTAGTGAATTATGGCACTAATGTGTCGCCATAATTCATGCGTACTGGATCTCTACCCACATCTCAAACTATACCCGTCTGTCCTCTGTGGTCGACTGAAGAGGTGTGTGAGGAACTGCATGCCACTCATTCAAAGTTAAGAATATGGTAACGCTTTATATTAAAGGTCCTTAAGCATTTGTTAATAGGTAATAAGACACTTATTATATGCTTATTAACATTAATTGGTGTTAATAAGCCGATCTATAAGTGTTAATAATAACATAATAAACAGCAGCTGAGTGGGGACCAGAAGTCTGAGGAGTGGATCCAGGTGGCTTCCATCATTGATCGCTTCCTGTTTGGGCTCTACACGCTCTTCATATCAGTCAGTTCTATAACTATGATCTGGATCTGGGTTGATTCAGACAGACGATAGAAAAGTTTTTCAGAAGGTTTTCACTTAGGTAATATAGTGAACATCATTTTCTTTGTAGTCTTATTTTAATATAATTTCAACTGTTTTTATTATCAATTTAGAGGTCCAATACACGATTAAGGCTTGAATTTAGGTACATTTTAAAGATGTATTATTATTATTATTATTATTGTGTCAAATGCTAAATCCTTAATAAAACATGTAAAATAAAATCCAAAGTAGCATTATTTTGTGTGAACCTGAGTAGATATTGAAACAAGGTTTTTAGGCTTCAAACAAATTTACGATTGTTTAAGACGCCATTATGTCTGAGCTCTAATTCGTTCTCCTGTCGCTTTTGGGGCACTCATTCAAATCAATAACAAAAGCCTTGTTATGGTTCCGAGCTCAACCCCAAATGCTGAAAACAATCAGATTACTTGAATAGAGGTTATCAGATTTAATGACAAGACAGGGAATAACTTGAATGGAAATGTTGACTGTGTAGGCGGATATATGGGCGGGCAGGCAGGCAGGTAACCAGATAAGATGGACACCAGTATGTGGAACTGGAAGACAAAGAAAAAATTCAATGGTCAAAAATACTTGGTGACAGCAAACCTTACTGTAATCCTAAATGCCCGAGAGTTTTACTGACGTGTAATGACAGCCAACGATCCGGCCATGAGTGGATGGGAAGCCAGGGTTCAAATACACAGTTGGAAGAGGTTATCGCCGCTGCGTGGAATAAGCAGATGACCTGGGCGACGGACAAGATAGTCGGAGCCTGGACCACACAGACACAAACAAACACTGACAAACAGGAGAGAGAGACTGACTCAGGCTAGGTGCAAGTGTGAGGCAGGACTGCACCCCCTAGCGTACCCCTGGAACTGGCACAGCAGTGAAAAATGCAGTGTACTGCATTGAAGTTGTCGTAAAAATGTATCTAATGGAAAATAGATATCGGCCAAACAGAAGCAGGCACTTTTAAAACAAATCACATATAAACACGACACTTTTTTCACAACAGGTTTGTTTATGTCCCCACTATATATCCTGCTCAGTTGTCTGAACAGGGATGTGTGGCTCTGTTAAAATAGGTAAATATGTATTGTGAAGGCTTTAAAATGAATTGTTATCCTTATATATTACTACTACTATTAATGGCTATGTGTCTGTTACTACATGATGGGTATGCACACACACTCCCTTCATATGCAATCCGGTTAGTGGTGGTTATTTATTAGTTTAGAGAATAGTCTGCTCTTGTTCTGTACTGGCATCTGTTACAATATACAATATATATAGTGTTGGAGCTCCTTCAGCTGGACATGCTGTATATGTCCTCTAGTGTATTATAGACTAGTGCTGTTAAGTATGTTTGCTCTTATATTAAACTATCAGTATAACGTTGAAGAAGCATGTCTCAATACCCAGTAATTTCTTCCTTCAGCGTGGTTTAGCGTGGGCCATTCTCAATAACAAGTACTGCAGGTTTGGGCATACTTGGTAGTTCGGACTTGGCATGTTTGAGGAAGGGAGGACACAGTACAGTCATTCTGGAACAACAGCGTACTGTTGATGTCCCCATCTCAGGTCCCCTCACCAAATAAAACAAACAACTTCTTTTGAAGAGTGAGTTGGCAGCGGTGACTCAGGATGTAGTTAAAAATAGCGCTTTGAGTGGCCACTGCTCTGAAAGGCGCTGAATAAATTCAGTCCCTTTACAATCTTAAGAGTGACATGTTCACATGATAACTCGGTGGTCATTTTCAGAAAGAGCAGCAACTTCAACAGTGAGGACTGAATAATGTGGAGAAAACCACAAAAAATACACACATAACACAGGGTCTGAACAGGACGGGACAGACGTGGGTGTCTACCCACATTTGTGACGCCAAACCCAATACTAACACAGCTGCATGGTGATGGATTTGGGGAATCTGATACCGTTGTGGTAGCTTTTCACCATCTAGCTACATTCTGGTGTCCTGTAACTACCAAATGTGTCAGACACCCTACTTTGTATTTATCTACCGTAGGAAAATCCACACTGTGCGGGACAAACCACCTGATTTGTACAAGTGGGGTTTTCAAGTCACGCTTAACTAAGAATAATGCTATATATATGTATCTTTGTTGTGACTGCAAATTAAAAAACTGCAAGAGCATTTCAACCAGGTAGGTAATGCATCCACGGTTCTGTGATTTTGGTTAATTTTAGCTACAATTTGTACAATCAATTGACTACTAGAATGTAAACATTCTGCCGTTATAATCTTATGATTCTTATTTTATTCATATATATTTCATTAGAACCAAGACAGAGAAGAAGAGCTGAGAATTGCAAGATAATGGCTGCTAAACACTTTGAATTGAAGGTTAAGAGTATAGATCATATTGAGGGAGCTATGGTTGTTACACAACGTAATATTGACTCGTTGGTTGCCATTTGGAATTCTTTATTACTTTTTTGTTTTCTGTAGTTAACATTAGTTCTTTGATCTTCAGCCCTCTGACATGTCGTTTTTGACCATGGTTTTCATCATGTTCTCTGTCACACAAGGTGAGTAGGCTACATGGAAACAATAATTTTTACGTGTAACATGATTTTAAATAAAAAACAAGGGAGATGTTTTACATTTCTTTACTCAGCAACCGTATTATGCTTGCTGAAAAATGACATAGAATACATGTTATCATATCAATTCTATTTTATATCTGGTATGCGGGCTAAATTCATGATATAACATTTTCAAGATCTTTTCTGGATTATGAAGGACAATTAAATCTTGACAATTTGTATCTTTGAGTAAATATGAATTTACAAGCATCATTTAAAAAAAAAAAAATTGATTGCCATAGTCTACTTAACTTGGGTTATTCATTCATTATCATTTCACATATGGCAACAACTAGTTTTTGTGAAGTAAACATTAGCCACACTTTTGTTTTTCTAATTTTGTCCCCAGCTCAGAGCTTGAACTGTTCTGAACCCACCAATCTAGCCCTGCTGGAAGCACTGACACCAGTCTTTGATTTACGCTTCATTCGACCTGTCAACAACTTCAATAATTACACAGAAGTCTATGTATCCTTTACCATGTATGGCATTCTGGGAGTGGTATGTTCCGTTTTAGATATATAAAAACAATATTTATAGAAAATAAATGAATTAACTGATTTCCCTGTACCTGGGTTGGTATAATGACTTTGTGAACTTAAATCTCAAGTATTATCCTTTAAGAAGCATTTTGTCTTTTTCAATTGTTAAAGTGAGCAATTAATAAATGTTAAAGTAGAATATGACTATTTATGAAAATGGCATTTCGGATCTAAGCAACATTTTGATAGAATAGCCCTTTATATCTCTGCACCTTTGTAGCCAGAGATTCATATTTTACATTCAGTTGGCTACTAAAGATTGATACATGGCATTTGCATTACTTTCTTTTCAGGATGAAAAAGCTCAACTCTTGACCACTTATATTTGGCAACACATTGTGAGTATAAAAATCAAATAAACGAACTAGCCATACTTATTATCTGGACATTTATATTAAAAAGCACTATTTCACATTGTATATTGAAATCCATTGTTTATAGTTAAAACACCTATTTGCTGCTAGTAGCCAATCGGACAAATGCATGAAATAATTTGTGGTTCAAGGGATGGAAGAATGAGTTCATCAGCTGGGATCCAGAACAGTGTGGCACCGACCATATTACGCTACCTAGACGCCGGTTTTGGATACCAGATATGGTCATGAATGAATTGTAAGATCCATGCACAACTACAATTAGTAGGTGTGAAACACCTAATAATTGTAAATGGTCTCATTGTTTTATGTTATTTTGAACCTTAAGGTAAGGCACGATCCATTTTAAAGGAAAAAAACGTGAGAGTAAATTACACATAAGCTTCAATGATCTACACAATGTGAATTGAACTATTCCTTTGCCATCATCCCAATGTATATTTATTTTCCTAAATCACTGTTACTTCTCAGACCAATCAAATCTTATCAAAAAAGCCTTTGATATCAAATGTTGTTTTTTTTGCTGTCTTACAGAGTATCTAAAAACACAGCCCCATTTGTGCCTTATGTACATGTCTATTCTGATGGCATGATCTACGACTTCAGCCCTGTCAGAGTGGTTAGCACCTGCAGACTGAACATCTACACCTTCCCCTTCGACGTCCAGAATTGCACTTTCACCTTTGTCTCCTACAGCCACAAAAGTAAGCATGGATACGAAAAATCAAATTTTAATTTTTTGCCTAAAAAATTCTAAAATACGATTGTGACAGGTCTTAAAATTGTATTGGATCATGGAATCAATAACCACTAATGCAAACTGTGCATTTCATCTACAATGGGCAAATGCAACTTCAACGGGAGCTGGCTTGAGAACAGCGCTGCAATACGGAAGAGGATTGGGGCCAAATGTGATAATTTTTTTGGGAGTTCTGAATTTAATCTCATAATTCTGATTTTAACCTCAGAATAAAAATAATTCTAATTTTAAAGTATGAATTATTTTTTGAATTCTGTTTACTTTTCTTAAATGGCATTCGTAATGGTTTTAAAAAGGTCTTACATTTAACTTGTTGAAACCTGCGGAAACCCTGAATAAGACACACCACATAAATAAACAAGAATATATTTTACATTTCCATAACAATACATTTATTAGTCTGCCTCAGGATGGATTGGCTAGTTCGAGATTAGCCAATCGGTCATGGCCATACAAGCTTCCTTGTAATTTAACCATTATATAAACTTATATTTTTAGGATATACCTTTATTTCCCCCTCACGTACAGTTGTATAACATCCTGTGCTCTCTTCTTCTTCTCAATGCTCTCCTCAACCCGTCAGCCAAGGATATCATGGTTGAACTCAACAGACCGATAGAAGAGATTATTAAGAAAACATTGGCTGTGATGACTACTGTAGGGGAGTGGAAGCTAATAGATATCACTGCTCATAAAGAAACGCGACCTGGACTTCAATTTGACCGTCTCATATTTCACGTATGTTTACTATTTATTTGTAAGGGAATAATACAATATTTTTTTATGATTACAAAAGGAAAAAAAACTGTATTTCTTTCTGGTGGACAGGGTAGATTAAAGGAACTAGTTAACGATAAATATCGATACTTTTTTTTAAATGGTCTGACTTTGAACTGTCTTTTTGTTTAACTCCATAGATTGGTCTGAGGCGCAAGTCCACTCTCTATGTGGTCAACCTGATCATCCCAAGCTGCTCCTTGACCACAGTGGACCTCTTCAGCTTCCTGTTACCCCCACAGAGTGTGGACCGCTCGGCCTTTAAGATGACCCTCATCTTAGGCTACACCGTCTTCCTGTTGCTTATGAATGACTTGCTGCCGGTCACCGGCAACACCATACCACTCATAAGTCAGTGGGACTCTTTTCTTCACTGGGAAGTTAAAATGAAACTCTATTTCTTGAACTGAAAAGTAACCAGCACACTCACATCAATGTATCCCCAGATGTTTTCTTCGCCCTCTGCCTGGCTCTGATGGTGTCCAGCCTGTTGGAGACAATCCTCATCACCCATCTCTACTCAAGCTCCAGTCGCTTTGCTCCTGTCCCCCGCTGGGTGAGAGTAGTGGTCCTTCAAAAACTGGGGTGTTGTGTTGGTCTGCCTCCAAAGCCAACAAAAGACCATTCAACAGGTAAGATGTTGCTATGCTAAGTTATGATTACATTGACACTGAAAACAAAAAGACAAACTTAAAGATTTTCTTGACGTCTCTTCAATATAGATACGTCTCCCAATGCTGTAAGGGAGGAGATCAAAGCTGGTAAGACTCCTCCAATGCCCCTGGAACTGGAAGACACAACCCCAGGCGAGTTGAGAGAGTTGGGGAGAGACCTCCGGGCGATCCGGCTACACGTGGAACAGCAGCTGAGTGGGGACCAGAAGTCTGAGGAGTGGATCCAGGTGGCTTCCATCATTGATCGCTTCCTGTTTGGGCTCTACACGCTCTTCATATCAGTCAGTTCTATAACTATGATCTGGATCTGGGTTGAATCAGACAGACGATAGAAACGTTTTTCAGAATCAGTTTTTAATTTATGCAATTTAGTGAACATCATTTTCTTTGTAGACTGTCGTCATCTAACCCTAAACAGTTTTTTTTTTATTTTAATACATTTAGTTAGTGTGATTATTGACGATTTGTGGTCCAATACACGATTAAGGGCTTACATTGATGTTCATTTTAAAGATCTATCATTATTATTCTCAAATGCTAAATCCTTAATAAAACATGTAAAATATAATTCAAAGTTGCATTGTTTATTTATGGTTACCTGAGCAGATAGACTTTTGGGCTAACTACACAGTTAAGATTGTTGGAGACAAATCATGCCACTCCACATGTCACTACACTAGCTCCCTGGGGTCAACATCAAGTTCAATTCATACATTCATACATTCATAATGTTGTCATTCATGCGTACTGGATCTCTACCCACATCTCAAACTATACCCGTCTGTCCTCTGTGGTCGACTGAAGAGGTGTGTGAGGAACTGCATGCCACTCATTCAAAGTTAAGAATATGGTAACGCTTTATATTAAAGGTCCTTAAGCATTTGTTAATAGGTAAGACACTTATTATATGCTTATTAACATTAATTGGTGTTAATAAGCCGATCTATAAGTGTTAATAATAACATAATAAACATGTTTATTGTGATATTATACGACTTTTAGAAGCACTTATAGAAACTTGTTAAATATTTATTGATTGCTTAATAACATTAATAATAATAGTCTTATGAGTTTCATACAGTTGTTAATAATAGCATTATAAACGCTTTTATTGAGTCTTAACTTAAGATTAATAAATCCTTTATTAAACTGCTAATTATGCATTTTGCAGGTACGGGATCTAAAGCGGGAACAATGCTTGAGGTTAATAAGTTTGCACATGTTGAGCGAGTGTGATCTGTTTTGCAAGTGGATGATGGCTTGACGTATATGCTTGATGAAGTGTTTGACGAACATTTGGAGAACATGTTGGAATCGTCATCACGAGCACCCCAAACTATTAACTGACAGACAAAAGACAGGAACAAGCACAGAACATGGATAAGAGGAAGAGGTCCGAACTGGAGGATGACTCTTTGGTAAGTTTAAGACTGTAGTTACTATAGTAACGGTAGCTGGTTCCATCTAGCTAGCTGTTTGCTAGCAAACTTTTTTGGCTAACATTACTTTCTTTCAGAGTTTTTAAGAATTAGAGTAATTCGAACGGTTGTGTCATGAATCCATGTCTAAACGGCTTAATGCTTATTGTAACCTGTCTGCTAACTGTCTATTGTGGTCAATGTTCTTTGCGTTTCTTTATAGAGTAACAAGAAAGACCAGCCAGAAGAATTCTCAGTCATCCCCAGAGGTCATGGAGAAGCCGGACTCGGATACGTCTAGTCCGTCGTTTTTAAAGTTTCCTTGGCATGGAAATCTCACTTTATGAGGTTTTATAACATTAATATGAGTTCCCCTAGCCTGCCTATCGTCCCCCAGTGGCTAAAACTTGTGTTTGGTGTAAAACGAGCCCTAGGTATCCTGCTCGTGGTCATAAGGGGCCAAGTTACCTCCCCTTTCTCTGCCTTGCCCGCCCAGAGAATTTGGTCCGCCAATGAGACAATGAGCTACGACCGTGCGAGCGCCACATGTGTGTGTGTGTGTGATTACACACACAGTAACGCAAGTGTTGTACACTTCTTTGGATTACCATTCTGCTGTTGGCGTTATGGCGCATAACACGTCGGTTCTTTGTCGTCTCTGGTATTTCCACAACGAGACTGTAGTTGGGGTTGTCTCAGCCATGGTTGAGAAGGAATCGGGGGAAAGGGACTTTGGCTCCGACTCCCTGAAGTACATGAACCACGACATGGAGGAGAAAGGGATTGTCGCCCGCGATTGTCTCCCGATTGAGCGCCGCTTCCCGCTGCCGAGGGACCACCGCCTCGGCGCTGCCCGCTGCAGGAGGCGGTGGTGCCTCAGCGCTGCTCGCTAACCAGCCCGCTGCCGAGGCAGCGAGGCCCCGGCGGGAGACAATCGTGGTCACCAATCGTGGGCAGCAATCCTTTTCTCCTCCCATCTCGTGGTTCAGTCTACTTCAGATTGATGTGGACGGGGTAGAACCAGAGACGTCGGAGAACCCGACACAGTCGCAGTTGATATACATAATATCGTCCGGAGGGGCACACAGCTTTTGGCCGTGAAAATATATATTATATGGTATAGATATCTATGTATAATTTGATATTACTTAGATATAGAGCTCCAGGACTCCCACCGGAGTACCCGGAGTGTTCGAGAACATTTACAGAACACAGCCAAAGGCTGTGCGCGCCTCGCCATTGCGATACATCCACTGTAAACAGAGCGCATGGTACCGTGGCCGCAAGCTGCTCAGGGCCACACCCCCACCCTCCTCCTTGACCCGCCACTCTCCTCCTCATTTGCATTAAAGCTACAGACACCAAAACGGCGCGTGTGGGGAAAGCTCAATGTGCGACTGGCTCGTAGTTGGTGTAATTCTGCACCACAGCAGAATTTCGGGAACGTCTTCAAATAATGTGTTAAGGGCCCACCAATATCTATATTAAAGCGTCCATAAAGTAGCATGCCATGGGACCTTTAAAAGATTATGTTCAAGAATACGTTCTGAAGTTTTTAAAATTAAAAATATATATATATCAAAAGAGATGTTTAAGAGTGTCTTTTATTTTACCTTTTATCAACCTTGATAACATATAGTATTCATTAACTGTTAGTGTTTATTAAAAGGACTTACTAAATTGTTCCCACTTTAGATCTCGTAGGCCTACCTGCAAAATGCATAATTAGCAGTTTAATAAAGGACTTATTAACCTTAATAAGCATAAAAAATGCTTAGTAAAGGTCTCACAATGAGATAATAGGTAAGTTAGTAAGAATCAATAAATTGGTTTGTAATGCGTCTATTAACAACTATAATAGTATAATTGTGTATGTTCAGTGTTCATAAAAGTCTTATAATCTCACAATAAACATGTTTATTATGTTGTTGACACTTATTGATGGTCTTATTAACACAAATTATTGTTAATAAGCATATAATAAGGTCTTATTAGATATTAACTAAGGCTTATTATAAGGACCTCAACATAAAGCATTACCAAGAATATTTTCATATTCCATACCTTGAAGGTCGAACAAACAATTTATCTCCTCCGGGAAAATTAACTTGAGAACGTCTTTGTAATAGAGCTTGTGTTGAATTTAGAAAATACCCCCTTGTTGCAAGGGAATATAGGGTACCACTGGGTTGTTTATTTCCAGTTAAGAAAAATTCACAGGTTTGTATAGAGTTATTATGAAGGAGCAGCAGACTTTGAATAGGCCTATATGGACCGTGAGGAAAGAAAATACAATGCCCAAAAGCTGTCGTGTTTGCCCATGCTGAACATTATGGCGGCAATGCCGGTAACTTTGTTCATGTCTTATTTTTTGTTGTTGTTAAATGATGTTAACCATTTTGTCACAATCGTGGAGCCCTATCAAAGACACTGGAAAAGCTATTTCTACAGCAGTAGGCTAACGCGTTAAAGATGACTTGTGATATTTATCGAAGGATGTGTCTATTGTCTTAAGCAAACCGGATTAATAAATGTCTTCAACGCAAATACATTTTACACAGCCAATCAGAAGACATACAACGCAGAATACATAATACCTGATAGTAGTCACATATTGACACAATGAAAGCATTACAAAAAGCTATCATAATTCCAAGGTACTACAGAAGACTACATTTTGCTGAAAACATTTGGCCTTGTGTGCATCCAATCAAATTGGTTGGACCCATGATCTAATACACTGGACTCGTTTAATAATGGATATGAAAAAAGGCATTAACTATATCTCCTTCAGCTTGATGTTGCTTCATGGTAAGGTGAATTATTTTTATTGTAAGGTTGCACATATTTAAGTTTGTGTCTTTCTAAATGGTAAAAAGACACAAACATTAACACAGGAACAATTACTCTTTTGTTTAAATGCATAAAACATAGAAAAACAACCGCAATCATTCAGTAGCCTATCTAATATACGTAACTACCAAACCTTGTACTGCTTGCTGTCCATTTATACAGCAACGGTAGAGGCGATGAATTGTACCAGTCCAAGTCCTGAATCCCTGTTTGATGCACTGGCGCAAACGTTTGCAAAGAAACATCTACGCCCAGTGAAAAGCCTTGCGACACCAACCAATGTCTCCGTCTCCTTCACGCTGGTTGGAATTTTGGGAATAGTAAGTGCATTATTTTGTGGAAGTGCATTTTTAACTGACAATTGAGATATATATTAAAGTTAAATCATGGTGTAACTAAATCAATCTCCCTTATCTAGAATGAAAAGGCACAATTACTTACAACTTTCCTATGGCTTTTACAAGTGAGTAAATATGCTTTAATTCATTAATTTACTATAGGAATAGTTGTGCAATTTTTCGAATTAGATGGGTCCCATTGTACAACTTTTTCTGTAAAACCACTCTGACCTTGTCCATCTTCGCGAGCTTGTATAGCAATATCTTTTTTTGTTATTGTATACACTAGCAGGTGCTTGGTCTTGAGAACCATTGGCATGCATGGATCATTTTTTGCAACTGACTGATTTTCAAAAGTGGTGCAGTTCGAAACATTGTTTTCATTGAACGTGTGCATTGTTAACACTTTTTGTGTCAGTGATGTGTGTCAATTTGACACCTATTGTACCTATGAAATGAAAGTGGTTATCAATAATGACGCAAAATAATGCTTTCAAACTGTTTCTGTAGGAGTGGGACATTGAGGGTCTGAGCTGGGATGCAAAGGAATGTGGTTCAGATCGAGTTTCTCTTCTACGTGAAAACCTGTGGATACCAGATATCCACATAAAAGAGTTGTAAGTCTCAAAACGGGAACTTCAGTAGCTTGACAGATTAATCAAAGCAATTTCAAGGAATAATGGAATGAAGTTTAAAGCTGACACATTACACCACCAGGTGTGAGTGTGATTAGCCGTTACAAGCCGTTTTGAAAATAGGCCTTTTCTGACATCCGTGTGCCCGATAGATCAGCCGACCAGCCTACCCAGTGGACTGTAGCAAACGCTGCTCACCTCTCCGTCATACATCTGGACGGTGAATCGATTCACCGGAAACTCGACGTCGCCAAGAGGAGTCGTTCGCGAATCGTTTATTCGTTCAGCTTGGTTTGCGGTAGCGGTAAATCGCATCATGGAATGCACGCCATTGCACGGTTCTCAGTTGAGTCAGTCAGACTCAGTGGAGTTAGTGCTACCGGAAACTCGACTGAACGAACGAACGAACGATTCGCAAACTACTCCTCTTGGCGAATTGAATCACGCGAACTGGGTCACGGAAACAAATCTTTAAATCCACCACTACCTGGACGTGACCACATGTGATGTCAGAAGATGCCAATTTTCAAAAAACGGCTTGTAACGGCTAATCAAACTCACACCTGGTGCTATAGTGTGTATCCCTTAACTTGCTTCATCGAACAATTTATCAGGTGAAACTCCTTTTTTTATTTTTTGCTCATACTTTATACAAAAATATGAATGCTGACGTCATCGTATTTAAGATGACGTCAGTCTTAATGACTTATGCTTTGATTCTGAAGCATGAAATGGATGTGGTAATGCGTTGATACGTTTTATTCTCCAATTTATTTATTTTATTTGAAATTATATGATTTAATTCAATTCTGTTACAGTATGGATGAGGACCAGTCCCCCTTCACTCCCTACGTCTACCTAGACGACAGGGGTCACGTATACGATGATAAACCACTCAGAGTGGTGAGCTCCTGCAATCTAACACTCCGAGACTTCCCCTTTGACGTCCAAAACTGCACCCTGACTTTTGGCTCCTACTTACACTTTGGTAAGCCTTTGGTTGAATGAACAAATCAACATGTGAACACATGGAAAAACAAATGAGGTATAAGGCAAATGAAAAGTGCGATAGGCAGATTTGGATATGGTCTCTCATTGGAACTGTTATTGTTGGATCATATGCGTTTTCAGATACTGATATCCGTGTTCTTATGGGCAGCTCAGAAGAAGACATTCTGATTGAGTCCAGAAAAATCTTAGAGACTGAAGGAGAATGGGAGCTCATAGATATTAAAGCTGCTCAGTCTATTTTAATTTTAGAGGACGGAAGATACCAGGAGGTACGATTTGACGTGAGTAAAGCTTATTTCAAGTGTTAAATTGAAATACTTGCATTATATACATGTTCACTGTGATTAACTTGACAACACATGAAATCATGTGTAAGATTTTATTCAATTTTTAGGCATTGTAATTATTTGAGTGTTCGAAGGAAGCGAAATATCTGAAACCCACAGCATGTTTTGTTGATTTGATGTACCTATCCAACTATCATAATAGCATCTGCATTTTATGAGAACCAATTAACCTCTTAAGCTCGAGGGTCCCCATATTTGGGGACCCTCGATCACTCTCGCAGCAAAAGGCATACAACACTGCCCTTATTGTGTGCACAGCAAATTAAACATGAGAAACTCCGCTACAAGCACATACAAGTCATTTTTATGCACACCAAACACAACTCAAACGCCAAGCATATTAAAATCAAATATCAAAATCTGAATAGCGTAAGAAAGTCAACCCACTCTCCACATTTCCATTGCTACCGCACCGATACTTTGTTGTACACAAACAAGTATCATCTCAAATTAAAGCTAAGACCATGACGAGTTCGACAGTACCACTGTCAAGGCCCTACGATAAAAACTCATTCTTACCTTTGCGATTTTTTGATGAAAAGTTGTACTTGAGAGCAATAAACTCCGGTTTTAGTACGTCCAACATGTCTGCATTTGTTTACAACCAGCTTTAATGTGAACCTCACTTATTTTTAGTGTAAGATGGCTTCCTTTCATGACGCATGCATCGAAGTTGGTTTCGCGGTAGTTGTATTCGCTTCCTTACTGTTAGCCAATCATGTGTCTGGCACACATTTCGATACTGCCCCTAAAATATATTGGCTCTTGCGGTTAAAACGAGGTGTCAATCATCTAAATCGACCAATCCCCAGCCGAATTATTAGCCTGCGTAACAGGATGTAGCTCAGGAGAGCTACATCCTGTGTGGCCTCTTTACGCACGCATTCTGACGAGTACTGAGAAAGATTAAAAATCAAAAGAAAAATCAAAAACAGTTAAATGTATGTGATGATCATAGATAATGACATAAAAGTGAAATATATAGTTCAGTACATCAACAACTTCAAATGGCAAAGATGGTGCCAAAATGTGCCAAAATGACCAATTTAGAGAGTCCGCCTAAATAGTCATTACTAAAACCTCTGTAATTTTGCTCTGCTTAACTTTATGATGATCAAACTTTGCAGAGATAATGTTCACACCTTGTGCTATGATTTGATTTGATTTAGCTTCATCAGCATAATTTGAAAGACATATTCATAGAAGAAATGTGATTTTTTGTTGGGTGGAAATGAAATCTGTCATTCATGCTTGTGTGCCAACTTAATTTACTCTGAGCCAGTGACATAAATACAGATAGTTACAAATCTGAACACATTTCACAAGTGTTCCCTTTATAATGAAACCACAATTATTCAAATAGACCTTGTAGATGCAGAGATATTCTCTTTTCATTTTGGGTATGTTAGGGTACGAGCAGAACCCTAAAAAATAGGCTGGAGCTTAACTGGTTAAGTCACAATTTGGGTCATTGAAGGAACTTTGTAAGAAAAAACTGACGCTAACTTCGTGTTTGTGGCTAACATTTTTTAGAAACTGCCCAAATGCAAAACATTTTATTTCACAAAAATGTATTTTAAACCTATAAAGTCTCTTTTTCGAGTTCATCCTGTTAATCTTTGATACGATGTAGAATCCTTGTGCACTATTTATTTTCCTCACAATAGATTGTGATAAAGCGTCGATCCCTTATCTACATGGTCAACCTGATCATCCCCAGCTGCTTCCTGGTCACAGTGGACCTCTTCAGCTTCCTGTTACCCCCACAGAGTGTGGACCGCTCAGCCTTTAAGATGACCCTCATCTTAGGCTACACCGTCTTCCTCTTGCTGATGAATGACTTGCTGCCGGTCACTGGCAACACCATACCTATTATCAGTAAGGGTTTCTACTTGCATGTGGTTGTACCATGCCAACCTTTTCTATTTATTTTTTTCATGTTCAAATTACCCTCATTGTTCCAAAGCCTAGGACATATTTCATAAAGTGAATTATGCTCCATCCAGATATAGCCTTTTGGAAACCTACTATTTTAAAGCAGCTTTCCAAAAAGGTATGCTTTATGCTATATGCTTTAATAATAAATATGCTATAATATAATAACACCCTATGTCATACATCCTGAATCATCATGAAAACCTTTCGCCTGGCTGCAGAGAAATAAGTTGTGCATTGTTTTTCTGCAGATGTTTTCCTCTCCCTCAGTCTTTCCCTGATGGTGGCCAGCCTTTTAGAGACCATAATTGTCACCCATATCCAGAACTCCAGCAACAAAAAACAAGTTCCTCGCTGGGTTAGCATCCTGGTGCTCCGCTACATAGCCCCCGTCATCTGCCTACCTCTTAAACCACAGAGCAACAAGGTCACAGTCCACCTCAACCCGTACCGTGAGCACAGACTTTGTCTTTATGCTAATTAGAACACTTAACACAATTTCCACAATCCTTTGTGCTGACTTATAACACCATCACTGTCTCTTTGCTCTAAAATACATTTCACAACTTGGCAAATAACAATTAGTGATATGATAATAAGTGCCATCTGTCTGTGGTCTATGTCGCTTGTATTTTCTTCGCACCCTGCTCTTTCCCAGACATACAAGTGGGAACTAGTGTGGCGAATAGCAACCCAGCGATACAGTCTTGGCTCCACCCAACTGATCACCAGCCAATGAAATCGGCCCGTGATCCGGAGGTGATGGAGGAACTGCGGAGGCTGAGCCAGGACCTGCGCTCCATCCGTCTTCAGGTGGCGAACCACCTCGACGGAGCACAGACCTCAGAGGAATGGGCCAAGATAGGGTCGGTGATTGACCGGCTGCTGTTCATAATCTATTTTATCTTCATCTTCTCCAGCATCTTGTGTGTCACCATTCTGTGGATCTAAGAATAATACCAACATTTTGTCCTAGTAGTCGGTAGGAGTTTAGTTTTGGTAGTTTATCAGAGTTTTCTGTTTATATGCTGTGTGATTGTAAGGTGGTAGCTAACTTGGTAAAGTGTGTCTGTTATAAGCCATGGATTTGCTGTATAGTACCTGGCTAGATGTTTCATGAATGGTTTGGTGTGTAGAATATTATCCCATTTGCCACAATTGTTCACTTTTCGCGTGGTAGATATATAGGCCTGTGTAGACGGAATGATGACAATATGAAACATGTCTGCATTAAAATATCAAAAAATTACGAAACCTTTGTTGAGTTGTGCATTGACATTATCCTAATTGTTTCCAACAATGTTCAAACCCAGAGAAATCTGTAGTTTTATTTACAGTAACTGTCCAACATATTTACCATTAAACCAAGAATAATTACCAACAATGTTAGTTTATAAGACATGCTTTCTTTAGCATATACCGGAGTAGGGTAGGGTAAGTAGTCATGAAACGTCAGTTCACAAAGCAAACTACACTCCCAAACAACATGGCTGAGGCATGGCTCACTGACATCTAGATGGCTTTTACCAGGTCAACACGAACAGGAGGGTTCAAGGTCAGACGATGACCAGGGCCCCGTTTCCCGATAACGATGGATCTTCGCTCGTACGATCATTCTCCCGATGGATCTTGCGATCCAGATCTTAAGCCCTTCATCTATGCATCCATCTATGACTTTAGTTTATTCATATTGGTTACACTTGGTACATGCTACCGTTTCTCCCATTGCAAACTGGGTCAAGGCGAAGGGTTGCCTCGTCATCTATCAAAACAATGCAGTGCAATCATTTGTTTAGTGAGTCATAGATGTTAAATAGATGCTAAACATTTCACTGGTCATACAACTAGGTCACTATAGCTGTTTGACAGAGCAGAGACGCATAAGAAAAAACTGCCATGCACTTATATAATCATAATAATGATCATAAACAGGACAAGAGGGACTATGAACAACGATGGATTGTACATATTGTAGCGGGCCATTGGGTGTGGGGTTTCCACTCTACCAAGTTGAGTAGATAAATGACACAACACACAGCAATTCCAGTGCAGAATGGTTTATTTACCTAGTAAATTAAAACCAGGGTGGGAAAGGGACATCCCCCTCCTTTATGCTATCGTCCGTCAAACACCTTCCACCTGTCTCTCTCTCTCTCTGGGCGTACCACACTGCCAGGCGATCACACAGATCCTGCCTGTCCTTACCGAGCCCTAGCTCCTCTTCCAACTCCAACCTCTCCTGTCTGTCGTTTGCTACCTCCTTTAAGCCCAAGCACCCCTGTGCTTAATGATCCCCAGGCTCGCCTCGTTAAAGGGAGGAAGTCCATATATGGCTTGGGGGTGGAGCCAGCAGGTTTGCCGAACCGAGCACTCCCCTCACTCCTCCCTGGCGTCTGCCACAATACGTTTATTATAGACACTAAATAATAATCTTACACTCCAAGCAGCAGAATAGGAATTTAAGGGGGTAATGTTTTACAAATGGATCTAGTTGTGCTTTACATTTTTTCCCTTTACAATTCTGGAAATATTACAGAATGGTATGTTAACACGTTGGTGGCAGATCTTCTTGGAGGAAGCGGCATAGAGCCTAGGCCGGACACCAGAAACGACCAGGCGTTGAGCTACGCGTGGATGAAGCCTTCAGAAGGGGGAGTGTAATCCTACAGTGGTCAGTCTGTAGTACGATGCAACATGATGGGTTGAAACAAATATGACGCAAAAGACGATAGAATACACGGTTCACCAAGATTTGAGCTTGCGTTCAGATATTACGAAAAAGTCCAACTTGTGATACTAGGTCTAGGGTACAGTAAAAAGGAGATAAATAATCATCAAAGTGTTTGACTTAAAGGTGTCGGAAGGAAGGTCTTAGATTACATACATACTGCACCTGGCTCTGTCTGCATGGGGAACTTTATTGCTGGGAGAAAACCTAGGACAACATGGTCAATTGTTTAAGATCATTCTCCACAATATCTTTTCAAAACGAAAGTGAAAAAGAAGACAGCAGAGAAACAAACAGCATCAGCAATCTTCTTGAGACCTCCTGGCCTTCGGTGTCAAGCAGGTTTGTTGTCCCACTTTTAAGTGCAAGTTTACCCGTAGGACAAGTTTTTTCACGATAAAGACAATGTTAAAACATGGTCTCAATTCAATACAGATAAAAAACATCAAACTGTATTATTTCATTCCTATTGGTTATCAAAAGGATATAAGTCGCCTCCATACACTTACAGAACTTATGTTATCAGACTTTAGATGTTTACTTCGGATGTTAGTCACCATAAATTTGGACTCCTGTCAAATAATGATCAAATGCCTTGATTGTTAGCTGTTAAATAGGAATCGGTTAATAGATTAAATTAAACATTCTCAAAATATTGTCTCCAAAAATATTGAATATAGAAACATGCAAGTCTAATGCTCATGTTCCCAATGTGTAGAAGTGATGATTTCTTTGAACCATAACCAGATCAGCAGCCCCATGTCTCTCCTGAACCCTCTGTCCATAAATGCATGATCAGTTTCTCTTCTTTCAGATCCGGCCATTAAATGGCTGTATACCGAGACTAACAAGAGAGAAATTCTCTAATTAAAACAGAAGAGGGGAATTCACTAGATAATATTGATTAAATTCAGATATACTTTCACTTCATTTTAATTTAAAAAGAGCAATCGATTTTTTAACAATGTAGAGTCACAATGCAGTAGTCACTCAAGCATATTATTACATTATTGGGCATCCCTGGCCTACTGGTCAGGGAGTTGGCGGCCGGTTTGAATCTTGACCGGTAGGCCAAACCGGTAGTGCCGGTATACCCCATGTGTGTGGACCTCTGACAAGGTCACTCCTGTATGAGCAGACATTTCCCTAACCATACATACTTATTTTACATAGTTAACACAAGTTACCCATGTGATGCATCACGTCACACATAATAACTCCAAGGGCGTAGTGACCTTGTGTTCAATATGACAGGTTTCTCAGGTTTGTGCTTGAAGTTTGCCTTGTAAGCTAACAAGGGCTGATTGTTTCACAAACGACCCACTCAAATTGTTTGGCAATTGGTAGCAATCCAGAGAACCCATAACTGAAAATAGTGGGAAATAATGGAGCTGAAAAAAGGGATTTGGCTGATCTACCTCCATTTGATGTTGTTTCATGGTAAGGTGCATTGTTGTTATTTTAACAATATGTTGTTAATTTGGAATGGACAGACCCAAGCAGCAGCTGGGCAAATTCCTGGACCAACACTATTTGTAAAGGACAGAACACTACAACTATTAATGCATCCGTTACTGTTACTAGGATTTTTTTAAATAATATTTGATGTTCAATATTAAATGCTAAATTATTATGTTAACCTTTTGCTTCTCCACTGAATGTTTATTCAAATAGTCAATGGGTCAGCTTTAAATTGCACCTGGCCAAATGCTGAATCCCTTTATGATGCGCTTGACGAAACAATATTTTCAAAGAACCATCTACGCCCTGTGAATCTGCTTGAAACACCAACAAATGTCTCCATCTCTTTCATTTTGGCTGGAATTCTCGGAGCAGTAAGTGCGCTCTTATATCCATGTAGATTATTTAAAACATTTCTGTTCATTTTAAATGCTAAAACTAATTTGTATGTTAAAAGTCCAAATCATGCGGCTTACTTCATCAAATTTTTCTTGTCTAGAAAAAGCACAAACATTTACAACTTTCTTATGGATTCGTCTTGTAAGTAAATATAATACATTCATCAGTTAACTTTCAATTTGTAAAATAAGAAACATTGCATTTTTTTTTTATTAACTTCTGTTGAATCTAGGAGTGGATCATAGAGGGTTTGACCTGGGACGAGAAGGAATGTGGTTCAGAGTAACTGTCGGTTAAACGTGAAAACCTGTGGATTCCAGACATTTTCATCTTAGAGTTGTAAGTCAGAATTAAGTTGTGTGTCTTTTGATTAAAAGGAAATGGCTTGGAAGTCTCGTCGCTCCACTGAACTATTTAGAAGGTGTTGACTGCTAATATGCAACGTGGTCTCATCCAATCTTTCACCAACCTTTCACATGTTAACAACCTTGGCTGCGGCCAGTGCGTCTATATTTTTATTCCGAAGCATGAATTTGATTAGGTAATTAAGAAATGGATTGATCATTTCCAACTATTATTCTCCTGTAATTATATGATCTGCTTGATTGCAGCATGGATGAGGACCAGTCCCCCGTCACTCCCTATGTCTATATAGACAGCAAGGGTCATGTAAATGATGAGAAACCACTCAGAGTGGTGAGCTCCTGCAAATTAGGAATTCTCAGGTTCCCTTTCGACGTCCAAAACTGTAGTTTATCCTTTGGATCCTTTATCCACTATGGTAAGTCAAAAAGAATGGAGGTGCAAGTGAACACATACACACATGTGTACAACACATCAAATAATTGGTTGTACTTTGTTTTCAGATTCGGCAATTCGCATGGTTCTGGGCCTGTCTGCAGAACGGATTCTGAGTCAGAGCAGAGAAGTTTTACAGACTGAAGGGGAATGGGAACTCCGAAACATCACAGCAGCTGAGAGTTTGTTATCTTTGGATGGTGGAGGTTACCACGATATAGTATTCAATGTAAGTAAGGTATATTTCAAGTTTTTCATTCAAATTATTGCATAATTTAAATGATATGATCTATGTTAAACATATATGCATACAAATATATTGTATAAGCCATTTCTTCTGTGTATGTCTTTGTGCAGGATACATTTATATTCATACAGACATAACATGTATAACTTTTGAAACCATCCAACAAAAAATAAAGTATGTCGTCAGCATACGAATATGCAAGTTAATCAATATATTCGGATAAATAATTTATGATACTTTATAATAAGCACCAAGACTACCATTTTAATCATCCTTGATGGAAGCTTTGAGCACA
The DNA here is from genome assembly GCF_031168955.1 of Gadus macrocephalus. NCBI lineage: Eukaryota > Metazoa > Chordata > Actinopteri > Gadiformes > Gadidae > Gadus > Gadus macrocephalus. The sequence goes on from NC_082393.1 coordinate 4,373,240, forward strand.
ATTTTTTTTTTTGTCAAGCGTAGACCAGTCCTCTATGTGGTCAACCTGATCATCCCCAGCTGCTTCCTGAACACAGTGGACCTCTTCAGCTTCCTGCTACCCCCACAGAGTGTGGACCGCTCGGCCTTTAAGATGACCCTCATCTTAGGCTACACCGTCTTCTTGTTGATTATGAATGACTTGCTTCCGGTCACGGGGAATACAACACCCGTCATCAGTAAGGAACAACTCCACATTAACGCTCACTACACTTTGGGTGCAACATCAATCCCCATTTTCCTTTGTTGTTAATGCATTACCTCAAAATACATATAGGCTATAATTGTCGGTTGTTTTTGAACAGCTCCAGTAACCATTGAGCCATTGTATTTTTTTAACATCTCTGCTCATGGGAGTTAAGTGAAGTCAAGACAATTTTATTGGTGTAGCCTTAATCGCATTTAAGGGCTGCCTGAGTCTCTGAGGGCTTCACAGGCCCGTTGAGAGCTAATTATGCTGTTGCGCTTATTAATAATAATAATAATAATACATTTAATTTAGAGGCGCCTTTCAAGACACCCAAGGTCACCTTACAGAGCATATAGTCATCATAAATCGTTTAAAAAAAACAAGACATTGTGGAAAAAATAAATAAACATAATAAATAAAAAATAAATAAAACAAAAACAAGACAAAACAAAACAAACAAACATCAAAACAGTGATCAGTTAGACGTTGTGTGCTGACGTTCTGCAGACAGGCCCAGAACCATGCTGCGTTGTGTATTAGATAGTTAGGTCATAATCGTCGTTACGGCACAAATGCCGGACCCGTTTAACCGTATGCATGTATTCAGGTGGGATAATAGGATGCCTTTAATTCCATGAATGCAACGCAATAAATGTTGAAAAACTGCAACTCCTTATGGTTTCAAATGTCAAATATTAGGGCAAAGTAGGGGATTACTTATTTTGCCCTTTAAAACCTTGACGGGGCAAGTAAGTTACCATGAATGCATCCATCTGTGGTCAACATTTCCAGTGCTCTTCATTCTTCATTACAGCAACCCAACTAGTGACTACTGTGGGCATGCAGGTATCCACCACCTGGAGATAAAGCCTCGGCCCATCGCAGTGGATCACCAGCCAGAGAAATCAGCCCATGATCCTGTGTTGGAGGAACTGAGGAAGCTGAGCCAAGACCTTCGCTCCATCAGCCGTCTGGTGGAGAGACACTTCAAGGAACCACAGACTCTGTGCGATTGGACATTTATCGGGATTGTTCTTGACCGGTTTCTGTTCTCAATCTATGTTCTCTTCTTGTTTTCCACCCTCGTCGCCATCAGTGTCTTGTGGACATCTTAAAGTTTAAAGTCTAATGCCGCGTTTCCACTGCAGGGTGCGGAACGGATCGGATCGCAAAGGTGCGGTAGGGAGGGGGCGGTATAGCCCAGCTCAGTTCCGAGGTCGCGTTTCCACTGCCGACAGTACCCTTTGTGGTAGGCCGGATGTCGATCGCCGCGGCAGCTACGTAAACATCGTAAAAAACGTCTTCCTTCCCAAGAATGCAGACGAACGTCTCCACCTTCTTGTTCGCCCAAGCAAGCGTTTTACGCGACATGTTAATTGTAAAGAATAATACCTCGAGGCTACTGTTCGTTTGTTTTTATCCCCGTCACCCGGAAGTGACGATTCTGTCGACCAATCAACGGAGGGGGGGGTGTAGCTAGAATTTCATGGGACCCTTTCAGGCGTCTCGTCTCGTTTGCGGTACCCCAACGGAGGAGTCCCGAGAACGGGGCCGGAACGGGTACGGCAAAGTCCGGGTCACGCCCACTTTTGGCGGTGGAAACGCGACCCGACCCGCACCTTTGCGATCCGATCCGTTCCGCACCCTGCAGTGGAAACGCGCCATATGCCTTATAGGCTCTAAGTGGGTCGGCTTAGCTCAGGAGTTAGAGCAGTAGAGCAGTTGTCTTGTAACCGAAAGGTTGCTAGTTCGATCCCCAGCTCCTCCTAGCTGAGTGGTGATGTGTCCCTGAGCAAGACCCTTAACCCTAACTGCTCCTGACGAGCTGGCTGTCGCCTTGCATGGTTGACTCTGCCGTTGGTGTGTCAATGTGTGTATTAACCGATGTAAGTTGCATTTGATAAAAGCTTCTTCTAAATGCCCTAATTCTCTAAGCGGTCTCCATCTTTCTAATGCAACGCCAACGTTTCCCTGTTTATTAGCACAGATTTTGCTGTTAAATTCACCCAAAAATGGTCTCAAAAGAATCCTTTACCATCCACATGATTCTTTTTTCAGCCCTTCTAATTTAATAAGTACTATACTGAATCCTAATACGCGTGTGCGCGTGCGTGTGTGTGTGTGTGTTAATGTATATCATTCGGCTCTGAAGGTTCCTGTGTGATTAAGGGCTACACAAATAAATTGACTTGACTGAACACCCTTGAGCTGAGGTGTTAAAAAATACAATGAATCAGTGGTTACTGGAGGTGTTCAAAAACAACCCCCACAACAACATGCTTAGTGTGTTTGTCGGATGGGGGTTGGGGGGAACTGGGGGGGTTTATAAGCCTTGTAAGAGTTGGGAGAGAAACAATGGGATTCATGTAACCAGCATGACTACATCATTTTTACGTTTCCAGAACCTGATCTTAACTTCACTGCTATTGACAGGTAATGTTATTTGATGTAGAATGTAAATATGATTTTGTAATATCTTTTAATAACTGCCAGTTTAATCAAACTATATAATATTTAGAAAAATAGTATGATAGTATATTATGTTATATTATGTTGCAAATCACATAGAATATACTTGCATTTATTTAGTTTGTCATTATTTATACTGCATGTACTTTGGTTACACAAAATAACAGAGCAAAAGCTGAAATCTATTAATATAGCACAAATAATATTTGTGCTATGTATGGTCACATTTTGGTCACAGAGACTAACTGGGCTTAAAGGCTATACTAATTAATTTGTCTCGGACACCTAGTCAAAACATCGAATTTGGTCTCCAGTATTTACAGAAGGCCGTTCGGTCATGCATACATTGAGTTAATTCTAAGTCAATATTGGTGAATGCCTGGTAATTAAAACAAATGCTTGCATTGTCTCTGCATTAAGGTTTAAACGGTTATATGAAGCAATATTCAAAATATCTTGTAAAACTTGTAGGTTTAATATTTGGATAGTAAGCTATCCAAATATCGATGCGGTTGCGTAATCCTTGGTTCATTATTTTCCATCTGCCTCTCTCCCTCTGTCCCAGGCTTTGTTTGCCAGGGCAAGTTGACCTGTAAAGAGGGGCACAGTGGCCCCACCTATGAGTCTATGCAAGAAGTATTTGACAAGAAGTCATTCAGGCCCGCTGTCAACCTCAGTAACCCCACCATAACCAACATCTCCTTCACCCTCTATGCCGTGCTGGGCGTGGTAAGCAACGCAGAGAGAGTGCTAGTGAATCGATCTCATGATAATGCACGGGTATACCTTTGCTTATTCTGGTTTTACTGCAATCAGTCGGGTAACTTTGCTGGACGGATTGGAATGATTTTGCGTTTAGAAAGATTGATCTGTGAGAGCCTTGTGAGAACGTCCTCGTCTCGTAAATCCTGTTCTTCTCTGCAGCAGACTAGTCTGGCATCGTTCCCGTTGGAAGCCCCTTTTTAACATTTAATAACGAAAGGTCCAACAAGCGCTCAGGAGCTGTTCAGTTCATGACAACCAGATCGCTGTATCCTGCCGAATTAAAAATAACTTTTTTCACAGTCGAAGATTTTTTTGCTAAACTTTCAACAAGTTTCAGCACGAGCGCAGACTGTGTTAGGTGGTTAAGTCTTCTTGAGCTTCTTGAACACTGAAGAGTTCCCCCATATTGGGAAATCAATATTTGGCCAGATCTGTAGAGGTATACCGTCTCGACATGTTGTATACACAGTTACCTGATAGGTTGCTCACATTCTATTCTGTGTGCCCTGTGACTGCACAAAACAGGAGTTTTGTTGAGGGTGTGATTGAGTTACCGAGTGACCAAGGAAGGGATCAATGAGGGGCCATTGTTTTGTGATTCATAGCCCTGAATATATAACAAAGACATATGAAATAAAAGAGGAAATGAATAGTTTTGCCTTTCAGTGGCTTGGCTATGTCACCGTACTGTTCTAGCCAGTATGGCCAGTCAAAACGATCCAGCCCTTACCTGTCACATGCCAAATGATTCACCTATTTTCCCTTCCATCTTTTTCAGAATGAGAAGACTCAGATCCTCACTACTTTTCTTTGGCTGAGATTGGCAAGTAGTAGAACGATGTCATACAAACCTAATTTGTTTGACAAGTGCTTGTGCTGATCGCTGACCGTCTTGTACCTCTGTATTCCACACCAGTACTGGCACCATGAGTTCATGGTGTGGGAGCCTAATGAGTGTGATGGTGTGACCAGGATTTCAATCCCGGTGAATCAGCTGTGGTCTCCAGACATCATCGTCTATGAATTGTGAGTTGACCTTTTAACATGTAACAGAATCACATGGAAATCAGTTGAATTTCCATGCATCTAAAGTTAAGTAAGTATATTCCTATCAATTGAAAGTGTCTCCACCATGTTTTTTCGCCTTCCTTTTCTTTCTCTCCTTTTCTCTCTCTGTGATATCTTGCATAGCCATGCTCTGCACAGTCCGGTTTTCTTTTCAAAAGGTTTTACCCCTACTATCATCAGATGTGGATTGTAAAGCATTCTACTTGCTGTAGTTTGGTCTGGCTTTGCGAGACTAATTGTAAAGTGGCTTTGGGTAAATTGCATCAGGGAATCACTGACCATAAATCCATCGTGTCTTCCGGCAGGGGGGGCGGGGCGGCAGTAGCTCAGGAGGTAGAGCGGGTTGGCTGGTAACCGCCAGGTTGTTAGTTCGAATCCCCGGCTCCTCCTAGCTGAGTGTCGTGGTGACCCTGAGCAAGAACACTCACCCTATAACTGCTCCTGACGAGCTGGCTGTGGCGTTGCGTGGTTGACGCCGCCCGTCGGTGTGCGAGTGTGTGCCTGAACGGGTGGTTGCGAGTGCGGTATAAATGCACTCCATTCTCCATTCCCCTCTTTGTGGCCAGTGTGGACGACGATGTCTCCCAGGCCTGTCCGTACGTCTACCTCAACCACACGGGACACATCCGCTGGGACCGCATGCTGAGGCTGGTGTCCTCCTGCAACCTGGAGATCTTCAGCTTCCCCTTCGACGTCCAGAACTGCACCTTCACCTTTGGCTCTTACATGCACACCAGTAACCGCTCCACCCAGACACACCTCAAGCACACGCAAGTTAGATAGTGACAGTGGACGTATGGATGAATAGTTAGAGTACACATAATGACATTCAGGGCTCAACGCTAAGGTTTAATTCTACTTGCCCAAAGTCCATTTTTACTGGCCCCTATACTATTTTTTTTTATGAGTGGTTATCAAATAACAACAAAGACTCAAATAAATTGAAAGTAAGTAAATCAAATAATTCACCAAGTATTATCCGACGTGGGCAAGGGGAGGGGGCAACATAAGGATAACTTTATAGATCGAAAATGTTTTTGTTTTTTTGCTGTTGCTTTTAATCCTTCACTTGCCCGAGCAGGCAAGCAGGGTTGTCATAGTTACTAGCCCGACGTGCCGTTTTAGTTGCCCCGGGCCATCCTTATTGTTGAGCCCTGACATTGACTCTCTCCCTCCTCACTCCTCCCTTCCTTCCACCCTCTCTGGCGCTTTACCCCGGTGCCGATGCTTCTCTCTGGCCCTTCTCTCTAGTAAGGGACGTGAGGGTGAGTCCGGCCCTGACCTTTGAGGCCATGTCCATTAATTCCAAGAACTACCTGGAGGCCAGTGGGGAGTGGGAGCTGGTGGTAATCCTGGGGGAAACGTCCATCCTCAAGTTCGGCGTTGATGAGTGGGACATCATCACCTTCTGGGTGAGTCTGCTCCCATTTGTATTAGCGCTCCAGTTCACAAAGCGGTATTTATTTTTAGTTCATTTATTTATTTGAAGGACATTAATCAACAGCCTTAAATGTGCCAGTGTTGGCCAACAGGCTCATTATAAACGGTAACATCTCTGAGGGGAAGGACAAGCAAAGCCTTATGATGCTTCTTTTTGCAGTTCTGATAAATGTGATGGCTGAGGCTCATTCTGTCTGGGTCTCTCGTGGTGATGAACAGCAAGAATTGTCTTTTGATTAAAATGTACAAAGTTCCAGAGCAGGAGTTTTCTATTCGCTGCGCACCCTTGCTGTGTTAAGACAACGTTCGACAACCCCCCTCGCATCTGCTCAAATGAAAGTCAATGTAGTCCCGTTTTACTATACCTCGCCTCCAACCTCATTTCCTGGGTGGAAGACCTTCTGCTGTTAGTGAATCTTCAACGCATGTCGCGGCGTTCATCCACTATAACTTTAGTATGTTGAATACCCATACATGAATTAAGCATGCCATTTGGTAGCCCACTCTGAATCAAATTAGATGCGGTACCTTCACCTAATTAGCCTCACCATATATGTAAGGGATAATGCCCGACGAGGTGTCCATTATCAGGAATTAATGGACGACGTGGAGGCGTGAACCGCCTCCGCCTCGAATATTCCCGCAGACCGTGGTATAAGTGGCCTTATTTAGCTTACCAGGAAATGATATTCTCAAAAAATCACGATCTATTTTTATATCTGCTTTCAAGTGCAAGTCCAATTATCCAATAGGTGATATCACAAGTGACAGTTCACTGGCTTTTAATAGATAATCATACTGGTGGTAAAATCATAGTTTCACCACCAGGGGTCAGGGTGTTTATCCATTACAAGCCAGACTAACCACACTTTTTGTATAACCTGATTTGATTGGATTTCAAAAAAAATCTTAGAACGACCAATCACCCGGCCACGTGGCGGTGAGAAAGTCCGGCGTGACTGTGTAGCTGTCGAGAACCCATGCACATGCTCCCCTTGCTGGTCCCCCAACCAGGTGGTGATCAAGCGGCGCCCGAACCTCTACGTGGTCAACCTGCTCATTCCCAGCTCCTTCCTGATGCTCATCGACATCCTGTCCTTCTACCTACCCCCGCACAGCGTGGACCGCGCCTCCTTCAAGATGACCCTCATCCTGGGCTACACCGTCTTCCTGCTCATCATGAACGACCTGTTGCCCAGCACCGCCAACGGCACGCCCATCATAGGTGAGGGGTCCAAGCCAGTAGCCAGGCCAGAGGGCTAGACGTCTGGACCACGGCCTCACACGACCCCGGAGGTCAGCGCACACTCAGGTCTAGAGGACATCCGGTCCCCACAGGAGTTTTTTTATAAGATTTATTTTTGAATTTTGTGCTTTTAAGATATGGGAGATAGAGAGGGAGGACATGCAGCAAAGAGGAATCCAACATGAACATCGAATGCCAAAGGTCTTCTTCACGATGTCCTTTATTCCCTCACACTAGGACTTAAGAATAGTCCAAGGTACCTTCCTTGCCCCCTCTCCTCTCCCTCTGTCAGGCAGCCATCTTGGGCAGTGTGCCCCTAAACAAAACGCAAAAGTGGGTGGGGCCTCATTCACAAACAATTACCCCCACCTGCTTTCAATTCATCCCCTTTCCCAAACAAAACAACGACCCCCCCATGAGACACGAATGAAAAAGGAACAAAAACAACCACCATAACACAGGGTCTGAGATCCCAATACCTGTGGGACGATCCTATCACCCACGACTGGGATGTTCCACTGTGCCCTACTCCCTCTCAATAGGTATCTACTTCTCGGTGTGTCTGGCCCTCATGGTGATCAGCCTGTTGGAGACGGTGATCATCACCAACGTGCTCCACCACAACTCCATGAAGTACCGCGAGGTCCCCCGCTGGGTGCGAGTGCTGGTCCTCCAACACATCGCCAACCTCATCTGCTACCGCTGGCCGGAAGGGATCCGCCCCTCCGCCTGGCCGTCCAATCACAAGGCGGACGAGCCTGAGAGCGACGCAGGGGTCTGCGTGGTCCAAACGATCACACCCTCACCCGCCCCGCAGGAAGCCAGCCGCGATGCTGAGAGAGCAGGTTGGTTGTGCTGCTGTTGACGTCAGGGTTTGGCTACGGATTATGTTTGTTTGTCGTCGTTCCGTATCAATGCAATACCAATTGGCCGAGATTGGGTTTACACTTAAAACAAGCTCTACATGAGGCAGGCTTTATGAATGAAATGTTCCACTATAGTATAATCCAGCTTCAGTGAGCTACAGACTAGGTGATGATTTATGATGATAAGATCATTTGCCACCACACTTGGTAGCATAAGATAACCCTTTGACGACATGTATCTGCTAAAAAGATCCGATCATCATAATTCATATAAAACAATATCACACCTTTAATAAGCAGGTTAGTGTCAGAGCATATTACACAGGGGTGTCTACCACAACAGGCAATGGGGTTCAAACCGAAAAACCTTTCAGCTGTGAGACAAATCCCCCTAGTCACTTCTACCCTATCCTACCTGTACGGTACTACCAGGTGGACCATAACTATTACCCTGCTCGTTTTTCCAACACGCCTCACCCCAGGTTCCTCGGTGGCGATGGACGGTCAGGAGCTCCGTCAGATCTGCCAGGACGTGGGCACCCTGCGAGCCCACCTCACGGCCCTGCAGAAGGAGGGCGAGCTGCAGGACGTGTGGTGTCACGTGGGCTACGTGCTGGACTTCCTGCTCTTCCGCATCTACCTGCTGCTCATCAGCTTCTACGCTCTGGTCATCATCTACATGTGGTGCATCTGGGTCGCCCAGACGTGAGAGCGAGCGTGCACGGCTCAACGTGCACGTTGGGCAACCGGGGGGGGGCGGGTCGGTCACATGGAATGGAGAAGGATTGGGGATTTCACATGTTGTAAAAAAGGGGGATTTCAGAGCAGTTATGTTAATTATTGGATCGAGTAGAGCTATTCAACTTCACTCGATATGACTGTAGCTGTCTGGTTATTTATGGGAATCTCTTGAATCATAATGCAATCGTAGATGGTAACTTGACCGCATTTATATCGGGCTTTTTGAAACCCGTGGCCACTTAAAAGTGCTTTAAAACGATTGCCTCACTTTTCACCATTGCATACACATTCATACAACCACGGTCATAAAAGGCAACAGCCATCTTTTCGGGAGCAGATGGGGTTAGGTGCCATGCTCAGGGACAGAGGTATGTTTTGTTACAGTAAGCATTACCTTCCTCAGAAGAATATACCAAGCATCATATAACGGAGTACTGCGTTGATGTTATTTTGTGCATATGTACCGGTTCTATGACCTGATTATTATAACTGTTTTATGCTCCCCAACACGGATTAAAAGCTATTCAAAGTGACTTGGATTTTGGCAGTAAATGTTGACTAATTGGTCTGTCCAACGACGATATTGTATGTATGATTCTAATTTTGGAAAATTTTCAAAAAACTGATCCCACAACATTAACAGTCAGGGCAGTCTTTAATTCTCAACACTGTTACAGAACAAAAGCCAAATGAACACGTTATAATCAAAATAAAAGCATTCATCAATTGTATTTACAATATATTTTCTCTTAGTGCACTTCACATCCTTGTACAAAAGGCAGGCCGATGAACTCAGAATCCACCCCAGCGAAGAGGAACAGATTTAACTCTTTGTTCAGTGAATTGTTAGTACAGTGCTTTTAAAAGCAGCCAGTTAAGACTAAACACGCAGACAGGTTAGAGCACTGTTCTGGTATAATAGACATCTATGGTGTCGGTGGTCCAGTTATTGGGCAAAAACCTCCAGTCGGTTCCATTAGAGGGGGGATAGTTTCCCTAGCTGATACAATTCAAACAAGATTAGTTACAATCCCTGATCTAAAGACTACTGACGTATGTATATAAAAAAAGAACTGTTGTAATGTATGGTTGTTATCATTAGCAAATGCTTATAAAAAAGGACACTCATTCTGGACAAAGTTTAGTATTTTGGCCAATGAAAATGTATTGTTAATCATCTGTCGAAGATAAAAATCACTTACAATTGGAATTACTTAATTTCACATCTCCATGTATTCAATCTCAATTTAATCAGTCATTTTCAAATAAATCTCCAAAAATGATATTACTTTGGTTACACAAAACATCTTACGGAACGTGAATTTGAGTCTCCTGCCAAGGGGTGAATTATTGAATTTGGTTGTGCCATCCCAGGTAAACGTCTGTCTGGTTTTAATAAGAGACACGATTAAAAGCCCTGAATTAGTCTCCCTGCTCAACACTCTCCTCTAGAACATAAGATCAGTGCAAATAAGAACTACATGTTAAGATGAGTGGTCCCACACAAAATCAAGTTAAATGTTACATTCTCAAATCAGATAAGTGCAAATTATTGGTGCACAGCAAGTACACACACACACACACACACACACACACACACACACACACACACACACACACACACACACACACACACCCCGTCTCTCCAATTTCATTTGAATGAAAAAAAGGAAAACATTTGTACTAATCCGCCGATTGTGCATGAATACTTTCAAAGTTTACCTACATTAGCTACCAGAGGCACGTTAGCGTGGCTAAAAACCCACTAAAAACCAAGACAAAAAGCAACGGTAAAAGGAAAGAAAGAAACGACACCCTTACCCCGACACCTTCAAAATAAAACGACTTGGAACACATTGGGCACGACCCCCAAAACAACTGCACCTAAATAAGAAGGGAGGTTCGGACTTGGCCTTCCAAGCAATTTAACCGAATCATAGGATGAAAGAAGAAGCACCGAATCATAGCTCTGGGAATCAGAGGACATCCCAAAAGCTGCACTTCTGGTAGAAGGAAGCGTCTCCTTGGAATTGTGGGTGTGTGATGCTAGAATGTCTTCATGTCAGGACGATTGGTTTCTGAAAACGGGACGGTACCAAAAAGTCTGGAAAAAGTTTATAAATCTGATTAGCCCGTACATGTCTCAGTAGATATTCCCGCCCCGCCTCCCTACACAAAATCTCATGTGATTATAATCAGTCCTGATGCGATCAACCATGTGCTACTCCCGACGTTCCGAATAATTAAACCGTCTTGTTTTCCTCCTGCAGGAAGAACGTAACCGGGCGACCGGAAGAGAAGGTCTACTAAGGTCTCCCAGTCCGGGGAGACTGAGCTGTCTCTACAATCAAAAGTCGTGGCGTTTTTTTGCTTTTCTTTATATTCATATGTTCTTTATATTAATATATTCTATATAACCGACGTTCTTCTCCTCCGGGTTCTCCCTACCCCCCGCCGCCCTCGTCCTCTTGCTCCTCCATGTTCTTGCGGGCCATGCGCTCGCGGCGCGCGGCTAACCGCTGGCACCGCGGACACTCCTTGCCCGCGCGGAAGCAGCCGCGATGGTAGCAGGCGTGGCACTCTGGAGACAAAAACAAAAGAAGAGAGGTTAACATTTATCTTTAAATGTGACATATTATACCACAAGGCGAGTGCGGTTAGCCATTACAAGCCATTTAAAAAAAAAAAACGGCCTCTTCTGACGTCACAAGGGGCCGTGTCCACCTAGATGTGTGCTGGATAGATCAGTCTACCAGCTTACCCAGTGAACTGCAGCAAACGTTGCTCAACTATCCGTCAAACATCTAGGTGGACACGCCCACTTGTGATGTCAGAAGATGCCGATTTTCAAAACGGCTCGTAAGAGCTAATCACACTCACACCGGGTGGAATAATAGATCACCTTTAAATCATACCGAACCCGGAGACATGACCCCGAACACGAAAGCGTTGTGTAAACATTGCGAGGTCTCCATTTGCGACGGGCTAGTGCCATCTACAGGGCTCCAGAGTGGAGAGGAATGACAAAACACCCCATGGAAGATTCTGCCCTCCGTAACCAAAGCAAACAGATGAGTTCAACAACCAGTTGAACCACTTTGACAAACAAGGAGAGACAGAGAGAGGGAGAGGCCTTGTGAGGCAACCACACGAGAGCCAATCACAGGCCGGCGTGGGTCTATAAAACAAGAAGAGGTTTGTCACAGCGGGGCAGAAGGCTGGAGGAGCAGGTGGGGTTGGACCACAGAGCACCTGAAACTAGTTTCAACCCGTCCCGACCGAAAGCCTGCTCAAAACTAAGAGCCCAGACACCTTCCAAACTTATAGAAGATATATTGCAGGAAAGTCCACTACTCTCGTTCTAACAAACATAATGTATAATGAGGTGACAAGTAAATGTTTTTTTTTTATGGTTTTTATTTCATACTCACAGAGATGAAGATGAAAAAATTAAAATAACATGCGACACACAAATAAAACCAAAACAAATAAATAAAATTTATTTTTCAAAACCAATGATGCATAAGAAACAATAGCTCCTTTCATAAGCGTACATAATAACACGCTAACTATTAACACTGCATAGATGTCAACATGCCAACTCCTAGGGCCAATGCCTTCTCAATTTCTGCAACTGTCAATGTTGCAATTTCCAGTGCAGCCATATCTTGGATGCCATCATATTGCTTTATCTCTTTTTATCGGTTTCATCAACGACATATATTCTATTCATAGATTTAGCACCTCCAAAATATCCATTTTGAAATGCGGTTTGGTACGTCTCTTGGCTCGGTTAGGTTTTTCTACTCAATTTCGCTGTACTGTGAATATACAATAATTATAAATATACCTTTTTGCTATCCAAAAAAAGAAAATCCTAGGTTGGCAGCGCCTACAACTGAAAATCAAGACGAACGAAACAGCAATGAAACTTAATACTCTAGACTGTGAACTTGGAACAACTAAACTACCATTGCAAACCTGAAATAGCTTACACCGCAGCAAAGATATTCAATCTTTATATAATCATCAAATTGATAAGATCATCTTTATAAAAGGTCACAATGCAGCACAGGCAGACCCTTCCCAGAACAGTGCTTCCCCTCAGCATGCAAAGTCTATTTAAATATCTATCAGCAGCCAACTGCCAAGAGGAAACCGATGCTGCAACGGGACAGCCCGGCAGTTCAACCACTGCACAGACGGACACAACACAGCGAGACCAGCAATGCCTCCACACCTCTGAAGACCCAAACACCCACAGCGCCCAGGAACACAAAGCCAGCAAGGAGGGGAGGGAAGGAAGGAAGAAAGATAGGAGAAAATGGACGGGAGAACACAAAACCAGACACACGATACACACACACAGACGAGGACAATAGGACAATGACGCAGGGCTGCAGCAATGTTTGAATAAAAGCCCCGACAGACATTCTGTAGTCTTTTTTCAACTTATAAATTGAAAAAAAAGGTAACTGCTAAAGTCAAAGTGTGCGTCATCCAAGGGTGCATAGACCTGAAATATCAAAGAGGTATGCATCCGCATGCAACGGATGAGGTCACCCATAAAGCATTCAAAACCAGGAAATACCCTATCAAACATGACCGTTAAAAATGAATGATTGTCGTCTGTTTTTTGGGTTTATAGCTGATTAAAAAGGTGCAATTCAGTACCGTCTCTCGTATCACCTCCCTCCCCCAGGTTATGACCAGGTGGAGCAGGCGTTTTATTCCAACAGTTAAAAGTATTGGAATAATAAACAAAGTCCCTGCATCCGGAACCACAGCCATGGCTCAACACTTAACCCTTTCCTACTCCCCATCGTCCACGGGAGGACATGCGTTGGTGTCCTCTGAAGCCCTGACGTCCGTCCCCCCCTCCTCGTCTTCACCACAGGGCTCTGACCCATCCCCCCCCTCCCCCAGCTGGTCCCTGTCCGCCCTCCTCTTCCCCGGCCGCCCCTGGCTCACCCTTCTGGCCTGCCGCGTCTTGCGGGACCTCCAGGTCTTCTGACAACCCCCGGGCCCTTCACCTGGCCCCGCTTTCTCTACATCCACCTCCCTGGTCTCCCCCAGCTCCCTGGTTGGCTCTCCTCCTCCTCCTCCTCCTTCTCCTCCACCAGCACCACCTCCACCACCTCCTCCTCCTCCACCTCCGTTTCTCCCTCTGGAGAAGAGGTTTTGCAGGCCGGAAAACCTCCCGGCTTTGGCTTTGCCGCCAGGGGCCTTCCCCGCTACGCCGGCCCCCGAGACCTGCTCCTTGTCCAGCACCCCTTCCTTCAGTGAATCAACCTTCTCCTCCTCCGAGTCCATTTTGGGGAGGTCTTTACCCTGCTTCCTCAACGACGGCAGCTTCCAAAGAGCCCTCCCCACGTCCTTCCCTCCCACGTCACCTAGTGATTCGCCACCGATCGCTTCCTCCACGACCGCCCTCTCCCCCTCACTCTCGGTGTCCTCTTGGGCGAAGCCGATTCCCAGCTTCTTGAACCCCGACACCGTCCAAACCGCCTTCCCCACCTCCCCTTGTGTTTCTCCATCGCTAGCTTTGGGCGCTTTTTCTCCCATCTCCTCCTTTTCCGCCGCCCTCTCCTCCTCCTCCTCCTCACTCTCAGTGTCTACTTGGGAGAAACTTATCCCCAGCTTCTCCAACCCCGGCACCTTCCAGAAAGCCTTCCTCCCCTCCTTCCGCACCCCTCCTGCGTCTCGCCCCCCGGCCTCGCCCCGCGTCTCGCCGTGGCTCGCCCGGCCGTCGCTCGGCTCCCTCTTGGAGAACACGTTGACCAGCCGGCCTATCCCGAGCACCCTCCTGAGGTCGACCTTCTCCGCCCTCGCCTTCTCGTCTCCGCGCTCTCCGCTCGCTCGAACCTCCGTTGGGTCCGGCGCCACGCCTTCCTCCTCCTCCTCCTCCTTCCTGCCCTCTGCGTCCCCTCTACCCTCGACCTCTGACCCTTCCTCGGCCGTCCCGCCCGGTCCGACCTCTGACCAACCCGTCCCTTCACGTCCGACCTCTGACCCTTCCTCGCCCATCCCGACCTCTGACCCTTCCCCGCCCGCCCCTTTCGGTACGACCTCCCACTCGTCCTCGCTGCTCACCACCGCCGCCCCCTTGCGACCCCCCTCTTCCCCGCCCTCCCCCTCCCTCTTGTCCTGCAACAGGGCCCTGGCCAGCCTACGGGGCTTGGGGAACCTCCAGTCTTTCCAGGAGGGGGCGGGGAAGGGGTTGGGGGAGGGGGCCTGAGGGCGGCCCAGGCCGGCCGCGTGCGGATGGGGCTCACCTTCGCACCGCTGGCACTTGTTCAGGTCGAAGGGGAAGATGATGTCTTTGCCGTTGCCGCAGAACTCGCACACAAAGCCCTTGGCCTGGCACAGCTGAGGAGCACAGACACAAACACAGGAGGGTTTTACTGATAGACCACTGAACTAATGAATGAATGGGTGAGCCAGTGAGAGTACAGCTTAATGAATGAATGAGTGATCCAGTGACAATACACCTGAATGATTGAGTGAGCCAGTGTGAGTTCAGCTTAATGAATGAATGAATGAGTGAGCCAGTAGGAGTACAATTCTATTCCTAACGACGGAGCAAAGCAAACATATGTTCCTACACTGTCAAACTGCAATACTAAAAAACGGAAATCTTTGGATGTTTGTTCTATACATATGGATGTCTTTCGGATGTTTGTTCAGTTCATATGGAGGTCTTTCGGATGTTTGTTCAGTTCATATGGAGGTCTTCGGATGCTCGCCGGGCAAATAAGAGACGGTTCAGTGCGGCGCAGTCTTACCACACAGCCAGCCACGTGCGTGGAGCCGTGCTTCAGTAACTCCTTGAGCCGGGGGACCAGATCGCCGCTGCGCACGGCAGCGAGGTCGTTGAGGGAGAAGAGGTGGAGGTCCTCCGTCAGGTGCCCTGGGAGACTGTCGAACTGGTCCAGCACACTGGGGAGAAAACACAAGACGCACACCCGTACCAACATGTACAGTCAGCAGCATACTGGGTGAACACTATATGCAATTTGTGGCGAGTGACGTTTATTGCTTTGCACACACACACTTACTCTCTGGCGAGGCGGCAGGTCTTGAAGAGGTTTTTCATGTGAAACAGCTGCACCCTCAATACCTGGGAAAAGACGTAGGCCTCATGATAACCTGGGTGTGTGCGTGGGAACTCAAAAGGGTTGTTCAGGATTTATGCTTTTTCGCCTGCGTGACGCATGATGTAAAATCCAGTTACCGTAGCATTAGCTCCCCTACTCAACCCAATAAATCTTCCAGACAACGCAAACATGAATCTATCCATGAATCTATGTTAGAAACTACGTTAGAAAGAAGAAGATTCACCCTATTTTAAATTTGCAGTTAATACCGAACCATTTTGTTCAGAATAACCCTTTTCCTCATCTGCTGGGCCTGTAGATGAACCAGAGTCATAGGTTTTACCTAGCTGTCCATCCATCTTTAACGTACCAGGACATGGGTAGAAGACTCAACTAGTGGAGATAAGTTGACGACCAGTGCGCCGTTACATCCAAGTAACCGACAATAACTAACTACCTAACAGCGACACCCTTGTTTGTCCTTAGATCCCCCTTTTAGAAAAGGGTCCATTATCAGGGACCCAACGATCCATCTTAGACGGAGATCCCCCTCCCCCTCCCCCCTCCCTCCTCCTCCTCCCCCCTCCTCCCTCCTCCCCCCTCCTCCCCCCCCCACTCACCCGGACGGCCTCCAGAGCCTTGATCTTCTTGTACAGGCCGCTGTTGATGTCGTTGGGGTTGAACAGCGGGTCGCCGGCGATCTTGCCCAGCAGGTCGCGGGCGAAGTTGCTGACGTAGTACTTGCCGAAGTCCCACTTGCGGAGCACGCGCCCCGGCACCACCGCCTGGGCGTTGTCGTGGCAACACTGGCAGAAGTAGCGGCCCAGGTACTCGCAGTAGCGCAGCCGCTTGATGTAGTCTGCGGGGCGAGGGGGAACCAAAATGGAGGGATTTGGAACCAAAATGGCGGCCATGATTGATGGTTTTGTTTCACGGTTCAAAGTAACAAAGGTTAGTTGGGTTTCAATAGTTTATTTTTTATGGGTTTTAACAGTTTTTTTTTTTTACTTTTTAACTTTTTAAAACGTCTTTCCTTTATGGGGAGGACATTGAAGATGGATAGGAGAGATTTTAGTGCCTGCAATGTTGTTTGTGCCCACGTGAGTCAGAGGTACAGGGCGAGCCCCCCAGTCAAACCGTGTACTTAAAAGGTGTGTTCCAGCGTTACCTGGGTCCACGCGGATGCCACAGCCAGCACAGCGGTGGTTCTGCTTGGTCACCACTATCTTCCTCCTGAAACACATGGACAGTGAGTGTGAGTAGGACTGGGTGTTTGCGTGTGTGTGTGGGTGAGCGTGTTTGTGTGTGTGTGTGGTGTGTGGTGTGTGCTGTGTGCTGTGTGCTGTGTGCTGTGTGCTGTGTGTGTGCGACATTGGTTAGAGGCCATTTGAGAATAAGCCAGCTGTTGGATTTCCATGTCTATCTTTGTGAACACGATCTGTTCATGTAAATGGAATAGGATGAATAGATATTTACATATTTTAAAAAAATTTACTGCCTGTGAGGTCTCTGGAGAATTATCTTCATGATAAGCTTAGTCCACTGTAGGGCTTTGCAGCCGTCAGTTCATATTCTGTTTTATAATATACCGGTTTGAGAATTTACATAACTCACCACTGACAAACTTTCCACTCAAGTCATAAAAATAGTTAAACATTAGGCAATGTTTGTCGTAAAAAAAGAAAGCTGTTGAGAATTGGAACAGAGCCGGCTGTAGAGAGCCTTTGAATTGAAGAGAAAGTGTAAATCAGAGAAATATCAAAGCAATCAAGTCTCTTTTCAGTCTCGAAACCCGATCAGTGCTCAGGCGCTGCAGCACTCTGATCGATTCCAATGTCCCTCGTCGAGGGCTGGGATACACACCCCATTTATGGCGTACTTCTTCTTTCCCTAACTACATACAGCGCATCATGCTTTAGCCTCCGCAAGCTTTACCTCCTCCCTTTGACCGCGACTCAGACCGAATTAAGACATCAGACGATTCCTAGAACGAGACGGGGGTGCCAAGAGACATCGAGGCTCCCGTCCCCTGCGACAGCATACGGTCCCCTACGGGTGAAGAGGAAACTGCTCCCTGCATCTTCAGAAAGTGCTGCCTCTTCCGAAATAGGCCGTCTCCCCCAGATGGAAGAAGGGTCACTGGGTTCAGCTTGCGAGAGGTCGTGGCGAGCGGGGTGAACGCGATAGGGTGGCTGGTCCGTGTGTTCAGGCTGATTGACTGTGTGCACCGGGGTTCATTTGAGGGCTGTGAGGAGGAGAAGACTCACTTGGGCGCCGGGTGGATGTTGAAGATGATCTGGGGCCGCGGGGGGGCCCACTCCAGGTTGCCTCGCACCCGGATCCTCAGCTTGTAGATGTCGGCGTGCTCGCCGTCATCCGGGGAGATGGGGAGGGAGTCTGGGATGGGCAGCAGCTGCAGCATGGGGGGGCGGGCGAGGGGGGGGGCAGGGACGAGGAGTGGTTAGGTGGGAGGACTGGGAATAGTGGGGATACTGGTTTGCAGTAAGGCTACTAAAGAATATTCAAAAATTCGAATATGACTTATAATATAAACGAATATGACGTTCTAATGCCTGAAAGAAGGCATAAGAACGTGAACATTGATATTAAAATGTGTTCCCGTGGCTCTTCCCATGTGAACCGTCTCGTGTGTCTGGCCAATAACCTGCAGGCTTTAAGGCCTGAGGCCTGCCAGTCAGTGACAAGATAAGGCTGAGCCAGTTAAGTCAGTTATGTCTGTTCACCTGAGAATAAACCGTCTCTCAAATGAATCGAGATCGAAAGAAAGAACAGATAGGGAATATTTGTATGAAAGGATTCGTTCGCATCATACTCTTGCTCAGCAAAGATGGAAAATTACTATCAAATTGTTTACTTAAAACAGTATAAAAACAACGTGCTAACGTAAAAAACAAATCATTCTTGACTACAGCCAATTATAAAGATACAGTAAAATGTCACAAACTCTGTATAAAAATGAGGCTATCGAATAACAATATCAATTCCGAATCATTCATTTGATCTCACTTCGATAGACAGCGTATTCTCAGTTCTCACTCTTAGGACATCACTTTATTTGTTTATTTTGAAATGTGTAGGTAAGTAGTACAACTTCTAATGTTTATTTGGAAATAAATCTACCAATAGAAGTAGTTATGTCTCTGGTGGTTTGCTATCTTTTGGACAATGGGCAAAATTTATATTTGAATATGGAAGCTATGGGTTTCTTTAGAAGGAAATGCTAACGTCATTGATAGCCACTTGGGAGAGCCCTAGTTTACCGTGTCCCATAACAACAATGCTGAATGTCATACAATCCTTGTGAGAACCTCCCTTTTGCTGCGATGGGGACATTGTCGTGTGACACGGGACATCTCCTTGTTGAGTTCATTGCTCAAGGACAAGTTTACCCAAATTAATAATCATTGTCATGAGGTTGGTAGACATAATGAGGCCAACCATATTTAGGTCAACGTTAAGTTACATAAATCACCAAAGGGCTTAAGTTGATTCTTGTGAACAATGATTGCCTCGTTTGTCAGGCCCTATTGTTACATTATTGTTGATTTTGTTATTTTTACTACGGCAAAAACACATCCGCATCAAATGGACAAACACACAAACACACACGCTGGTATGCACAAACACGCATGGCCACACAGTTGACATGAGCATACAGCCCACATCGTGTCAGATAACCAGATTGAATTGTACCGTTTTAAAAGATAAGCATGTGCACCTTATTCATCCCTGCAGGAAAATAAGGGTGGAAAAGAAACGCAGCATTGTCTCAAAAACTATGATATGTTCTCCCTGTGTGAGAGCATGCAGGCATGAGTGAATGTGCATGGGCAAGTTTGTGTGTGTGGGCGCGTGCCTGCATGTGCACATGTAAGTGTGTGTGGTTATGCAAGTGTTTGTGCAAGTGTCTGTTTGTTTGCTTGTGTTTGCGTTTGCCTGCATGTGTGTATGCAAGTGTGTGTCTCTAAGCGTGTGCGCGTGCTTGTGTGCATGCGCGCGCGTGCATGCGTGTGTGTGTAAGCGCGTGTGTGGGCGTAGGTGTTTGTAAGCACGTGCGTGTGTGTAACAGTGTGTGTGTGCGTGTGCGTGTGCGTGTGTGTACACCTTCTGCGGAGCGTCCTGCTCAGGAACCAGCCAGTCGAGCTCGGACGCAGCAGGAAGCTGCATGCCCTCGAACTGTCTGAGCAGACCCATGGCCACCGACTCAGCAGAGTTAGACTGGAGGAAGGACGGGCAGCTGGAGACAGGGAGGGGGAGGGAGGGAGGGAGAGACAGAGAGAGGGAGAGGGAGAGACAGAGAGACAGAGACAGAGACAGAGACAGAGAGACAGAGAGACAGAGACAGAGACAGAGACAGAGACAGAGACAGAGAGACAGGGAGAGAGGGAGAGGGGGAGAGGGGGAGGGACAGAGAGGGAGAGGGGGAGAGAGAGAGACAGAGACAGAGGGACAGAGAGAGGGAGAGACAGCGAGAGAGGGAGGGACAGAGGGAGAGAGGAAGAGGAGAGAGGAGGCGAGACAGAAAGACGAAGGGAAAGAGAGAGGAGAGACAGAGAGAGGAGGGACAGAGAAAGGAGAGAGGATGAGTCATGACATTCAGAATCAGCAGAAACAGGTTGTGTTTACTCTTACATGCTTTGTTTTGCCCTGCGATGGCCGATGAAGTAAGTCAACAGACTAAAGGGATCACTAGACGTCAGCTATGCGGATTTAAAACAGACTATTAAAACCGGTGGTCAGTGAATAAATTGCTTACTTTTAAGAGTTGTACAGAGATAAAAACAGGACAGACAGACATGTATAGAGATGTTTGGAAATCAATATGACGTATAGACATAGGGATAGAGATAAAGATGTATAGAGAGATCTTAAGATATCAACGATAATGTAATACATAAAATAAATCAATAGTATTTAATGCAATATAAATCTTGTTAAGTGAAGATGTGAATGATGATGAGGACCAATAGAGGCAGAGACGTGTGCTGTATAGAGATGGCGGTAGTCAGACGTAGGTATGGATGTTCTACTTACATGGAGTCGGAGCTGAGGAAGGACTTGGTGGAGGTGACGCTGCGCTTGATGTCAGCCTCTGAAGAACAACAGGAATAAAGTCAAAGCCAATGGACATCAGCCACACGTTAGTGTGGCTGATGTTTAAAAGAGATCAGGACAGTTGCTTGGGTTTACAATGTATTCTCTTACACGGTTCATATCAAAATGTGCTTTATTATTTTCTCAGAAAACCTCAAATAGAATGTAGGTTGGGCCCATTGGCAGGTAGAACTGTAACTAAGATGATGAGAAATCAGGTCAATGTTTTCAATGACCAAGAACCGTTAATTAACTTCTTTCCTTCTAGGTCATAAAGATGTTCTTTATTATGAACTTTACCATGGCCTTTATCACAGCTTGTATTGTTGCTGTGTAACCGATTTAATGAACTCTGACCTTCCTTGTAACGGATGGAGCAACTAAAGCAGGACTACAAGTCTGTTTTTAAATAGTTTATCAATTATACATATTTAATAATATTAAAATGTATAATGCAGTGCTACTACCACCAATACCAGGGATTTAAGAGTCGCTCAGAGTGCAAGTCAGCAAGTGAAGGACAATTTAAAAGTGATTTGTTGAAAGGAAAAGGTTATAAAAAAAAAAAAAAAGGTGCTTTTGGTAAGATATCAGAGCTAGAATTTATATTTATGTTCTGGAAATGCCACATTCATCAATTAGCTATCAGTGACTGAAACATAACGTTTTATAACTCTTAAAACTTTAATAATTTTTTTCTGACCAATCCGATATGAGCGGCTTCGGGATTGGCGATTGGTTTAGAGAGAATCCAGCCTTCCTGTCAATCACAGGTGCCTGAGTGAAACACTTCTCAATGCTGGAGTGTAGTGTAGGGAGAGGGAGGAGACTACCTTTGGCTGATTTAATTGTAAACTCTACCACACTGAAATCCTACCTAGAGCACCAATAAGGGTTGAAGAGAGTACGGTTGGTCAAGTGTCGGAGGCTCAGAGCTTTGTCGTCGGATGTTTACGATCGGATGAATGGATGACAGATGGAGGAAAGAATTGCGCTAAAGGTGGGGGTTAGTAAATAAAACACTGGGCTGGGAAGGTGAACAAACAAAAGACACTAACTCTACTCACTAATCCGACCGCGAAAGCCTTCCTACACCTCCCCTATAGAAACGTCCACTTGCAGATCACAACAAACGTCTACCACACACGGCCATGGCGGCTGAAGCCAGGAGGAGGCCGGCCTGGATCCAAACTGAAAACCCTTTTCTTCTGGGTCCTATCGACCAACGCCCTCACACGTCTGAGAGCAACAACCGTTTCCGTGTCGTAGAAACAGGTGGCTTCCAGCCAGCTGCGTGTAAAGTAAAGAGGTGAGATCCCCTTTTAGTGAGTATCATACCCACTCCAGAAATGACTCTTGCATTACTTGCATTTTTACCTCACTACACATACCTAGAGCATGTAGTGAGATACACACCGTGTCCTTTAGTGTTCTTTTGATAGAGATCACAAAGAGATAAGGGAAATTAAAAACTCTCAAATTCTCAGTTTGGAACCAAGCCGCATCACCTCGTCTGAAAAGCTCACGTCGTTAGGATTGTTAGAAAGGTTTGGTACGCAGCCGGCCTGCCACCTACGTCACGCCCCCTCCCCCAGCCTACAGATACCTGAGAAGAGAGATGCGAGTGACAAGGTGAGGCCGTTCTGAGAGGCCGCCAGCAGGGATTGGCCAGCACAGTCGTCATCTGAGAGACACAAAACTAAACACTCAGCTCCCCATCAGCAGCATCACGCGACACACACACACACACACACACACACACACACACACACACACACACACACACACACACACACACACACACACACACACACACACACACACACACACACACACACACACACACACACACACACACACACGCGCATTTGTCTCACACCTTGTAAAACACTCCCTGGGTATTTAAAGCGCCCCTATGCAAGGACAGAGAGTCACATTTCTAGAAGCCTCGGCACGTACACCTTGGCGGCGTGTATAAAACTCTCCTGCCAGCTTAGTCCCGACCACAGATTTCACTTCCTGGTCGTGTTGCCCCTCATCCTAACACCAGCACCACCATCTCACCACAGCACTGCTTTCCCTGCATCCATTTCCCAGTAAAAGATGAGTTAAAAGAGGAACTCTATAAAGAGCTGACATGAATAAAAACCAGACAAAAAAAACAAACAAAAAAAAACACAGTCAAAACAAACAACCACCACTTTTTTTGGGGGGGGGTTTGAGGAGAGGAACTGGATAGAGATTAAATGTCAAGTTGAATGTGAAACGGAATGAATCTTGATTTCGCAGGGTGACTTGATTTATGATAGGGAAGGGAAGAAACAGTCAAACTAAACTTCAAGTTATCTCATTTCTTTTTGGAATGGATCACCCATGACACCACTGCTTGGAAATGGTGTGAATTGGTACAACGGCGATAAGAACACAATACGACACCAAACAATCATCAAGTGCATACTTGAACTTGCAGTTCAATCAAAATAAAAATAAATAAAACCACTCGCAACA
>NC_082393.1:4401673-4424173 GCF_031168955.1 Gadus macrocephalus
GACAAGTTGTCAATATTATTGTTTTTTATTGTTATTATAATATTATTATAATATTGAAATATGAGATTATAAAATGTGAGATTATTATTAAGAAATTAGGTAAAACTCATTACACGACGGTCAAAATCCACATGTACATAAACAGTTACTATATATATGTAGGATATGTATTACAAATCACAGCATAGAAGCCTGCCAGGTTTTACTTACAAAAGATTCTGTTTGGCCTTTAAAAGACTGGAACTCCACAGAGGATCTGTTTAACAGATTGATATCGAAAGCTGTTACCAGCGTGAACTTTAAAAGAAAGCTGCTTCCTGTCGCTGACTCATTAGTTGTATTTTGAGTTGTTAGAAGAATCTCATTCACTGGTGGAGATGTTGTGTTGGATATGATGATGCTGAATGTTGCAGGAGTAGTTCCATCGGGAGAAAGGACCACCGATTGGGCAGTGACCTCTGTTATGTTTTTTGAAGAGGGTGTAGTTTGGGCTACATACCCCCATTAGAAGAACAATAGACATGAGGGAAAAGTAGGGTTAGGCTTCCTTCCGAATGAGCAATGGTCACATTGTATAAGCAGACGTGTAGCACGGTTAATAAATAAACATCCAAAGCTCAAAGTTTGACGTTTCTGTGAGGAAGTTAGATGAATGAAACCCAAGTCAACAGTCATCAATTAATAACACAAACACATTGATAACTCACCATGAGCCCTTTGCCCCACCAGCAAGCAGATGGAGAAGAGCAGTCTAACAAACATCCCAGCGACCTTGTAAAACGAAGAGCTCAAGGTGTCTATTGCTCGACAATAGAAATGTTTCAAGGAAGGCTGTTTTAGATGTGCTGCGAGACCGGTTCATCGACACCACTGTCTTCAAATGGACAACAGGAATGTATGGTTCAGTACGTTGGAAGGTCTATTTTAGGTCTTTTTGAAAGACCGGTAAATCTGTAATTGAACCCAGACTGAAAGACAAATCTCACCCGACTGGAAGAAAGGAATGGCTTTTTATGTTGTTCTGCCACGCCCGGAAACAACCAACGTATTAGTATCACGTTAATAGTTGAATGCAGGGGCGTAGGAACGTGTTTAACATTGGAGGGGACACATATCGGAAACCTGACAGATTCATTGATGGTTCGAAGAGAAATATGTCATAAATGAACTACACTGCAAAACATTCACAAATGTATTTTATTCTTCTAAAAATATACATTTGTAAAGGAAAACACATTTTGAATGGCAGTATTGAACTGATAGCCTACATATCAAATCAATTATTTAATTGCAGGCCTTATCATACAGTTTTGTAGACTGATAAATAACTAATTATCTTAAAGGGGACATATTATGAAAACAACACTTTTCCTGGGATTTGGGGTGTTTTTTGGAGTCTCTGGTAAGGCCCACACGCATACAGCGGACAAGCGCTGGGCGGAGATATTTGCGCATTTCCGAAGCAGGGATATTCCATACAAAAATAGATGTCTAATTTGTCAGGTTGCCATGTGACTGCCTGGCAGGGAGTCTGGCGGAGCTGCCGGACTTCCGCCGAAGCTCTGGCGGCAGTCCGGCAGCTCCGGCGGGCCCGGTGTCTTGATGGTGCATTGATAAGTTCGGCGGTTAACACACTCTGTCGGTTTTTATCGGCCATCATGAAATAAACATAAGTGGTAACACTGTTGTTTTTATCAAATGAAACATGAGGGGTAACACTGTCGATATTTATCAAATAAAACATAGGGGGTAACAGTGTTGTTTTTCTTTGGTCGCCATGAAAAAAAACATAAGGGGTAACACTGTTGTTTTTCTTTGGTCGTCATGAAAAAAAACACAAGGGGTAACACTGTCGTTTTTATCAAATGAAACATGAGGGGTAACACTGTCGTTTTTATCAAATGAAACATAAGGGGTAACACTGTCGTTTTTTATCGGCCGTCATGAAAAAAACATAAGGGGTAACACTGTCGATATTTATCCATTAAAACATAGGGGGTAACACTGTCGTTTTCATCAAATGAAACATGAGGGGTGACACTGTGGTTTTTTATTGGCCGTCATGAAAAAAAACATTAGGGGTAACACTGTTGTTTTTTATTGGTCGTCATGAAAAAATAAATAAGGGGTAACACTGTTGTTTTTTATTTGTCGTCATGAAAAAAAAGAAAAGGGGTAACACTGTTGTTTTTTATTGGTCGTCATGAAAAAAAACATAAGGGGTAACACTGTTGTTTTTTATTGGTCGTCATGAAAAAAAACATAAAGGGTAACACTGTTGTCTTTGTCAAATAAAATATAAGGGGTAACACTGTCGTTTTTTATTGGTCGTCATGAAAAAAAGAAATACACAGATACATTTTAATGTCATTTATATCCTCTTTATTGATGATTGATTATTGTGTAATGTCATCGCCTCAGTGGTGCAGTGGAGTGCACTCTGCCTAACCCACTGCAGACCGCGGCTCAATTTCTGTGGAAGACACAATATCTTTCATTTTAAACGTAATGCTATCATGTCTATTGTCGTTTTTATCAAATAAAACATAGGGGGTGACACTGTTGTTTTTCTTTGGTCGTCATGAAAAAAAACATAAGGGGTAACACTGTTGTTTTTCTCAGTCATCATGGGAAAAAAACATGAGGGGTAACACTGTCATTTTTTATCAAATGAAACATAAGGGGTAACACTGTTGTTTTTCTATTGGTCGTCATGAAAAATAACATATTTAAAAAAAAGAAAATTGTCTTTCTCAAATAAAATATAAGGGGTATCACTGTTGTTTATCATCAGTCATCATGGGAAAAAAACATAAGGGGTAACACTGTCGATATTTATCAAATAAAACATAGATGGTAACACTGTTGTTTTTCTTTGGTCGTCATGAAAAAAAACATAAGGGGTAACACTGTTGTTTTTCTTTGGTCGTCATGAAAAAAAACACAAGGGGTAACACTGTCGTTTTTATCAAATGAAACTTGAGGGGTAACACTGTCGTTTTTATCAAATGAAACATAAGGGGTAACACTGTTGTTATTTTATTGGTCGTCATGAATAAAAACATCAGGGGTAATACTGTCGTTTTTTATCAGCCGTCATGAACAAAACATAAGGGTTTTTTTCATGACAATATTTCATGTCAATATTTATCCATTAAAACATTAGGGGTAACACTGTCGTTTTTATCAAATGAAACATAAGGGGTAACACTGTTGTTATTTTATTGGTCGTCATGAATAAAAACATCAGGGGTAATACTGTTGTTTTTCTTTGGTCGTCATGAAAAAAACACAAGGGGTAACACTGTAGTTTTTATCAAATGAAACATGAGGGGTAACACTGTCGTTTTTATCAAATGAAACATAAGGGGTAACACTGTCGTTTTTTATCGGCCGTCATGAAAAAAAAACAACGGGTAACACTGTCGATATTTATCCATTAAAACATAGGGGGTAACACTGTCGTTTTCATCAAATGAAACATGAGGGGTGACACTGTCGTTTTTCTTTGGTCGTCATGAAAAAAAACATAAGGGGTAACACTGATGTTTTTTATTGGTCGTCATGAAAAAAAGCATAAGGGGTAACACTAGGGATGTCCCGATCCGATATTTGGATCGGATCGGCCGCCGATATTAGCAAAAAATGCATATCAATATCGGATCGGCCTGCACGGGAAAATCCCGATCCGGACTCCCGATCCAGTTTGTTTTCAAAACTCCGGTCCGTGTTTTCGAGCGCACCAATGTAGGTAATCCATTCCAGTTTTTTTCAGCTTGTCCCCCCAAATCCGGTCCGCGTTGTTCAGCACACCTAGCGCACACCTAGTGACCTGTCCAGCATCCCACTTGTCTGTGCATGTCCCACTAAGGATTTAAAGTTATCGATAAAAATGCCAATTCAGTGTGTGTGTGTGGTAATTTGACTATTTTCTACTCAGGTTTTGTGTGTGTTGCTTTTATATATAATGTTATATTGTTTACACTCTTGTTGTTCAAGAACAGAGCACTGATGCCAATTCAGTGTGTGTGTGGTAAGACTATTTATTATTTTGTCTATTTTGTGTTTATTTAACCCTGAATAAACAGGTCAGCTTCTCATTACCAACTATTGTGGAGTATTCAAACTAACCTAATTAAGTTGGCTAGTTGTTCTTAAGAGTAAAACCCTTTTCAACATGAGTAGTACAACAAAATAAGTAAATATCTTTAATCTTTAATACATGCATGGATCGGCCGGTATCGGTATCGGCCGATGCTAAAAGCTACAATATCGGTATCGGATCGGAAGTGCAAAAAGCTGGATCGGGACATCCCTAGGTAACACTGTTGTTTTTTATTGGTCGTCATGAAAAAAAACATAAGGGGTAACACTGTTGTTTTTTATTGGTCGTCATGAAATAAAATATAAGGGGTAACACTGTCGTTTTTTATTGGTCGACATGAAAAAAAAGAAAAGGGGTAACACTGTTGTTTTTTATTGGTCGTCATGAAAAAAAACATAAGGGGTAACACTGTTGTTTTTTATTGGTCGTCATGAAAAAAAGCATAAGGGGTAAAAAAAAACGGGTAACACTGTCGATATTTATCCATTAAAACATAGGGGGTAACACTGTCGTTTTCATCAAATGAAACATGAGGGGTGACACTGTCGTTTTTCTTTGGTCGTCATGAAAAAAAACATAAGGGGTAACACTGTTGTTTTTTATTGGTCGTCATGAAAAAAAGCATAAGGGGTAACACTGTTTTTTTTTATTGGTCGTCATGAAAAAAAATATAAGGGGTAACACTGTAGTTTTTTATTGGTCGTCATGAAAAAAAACATAAATGGTAACACTGTTGTCTTTGTCAAATAAAATATAAGGGGTAACACTGTCGTTTTTTAATGGTCGACATGAAAAAAAAGAAAAAGGGTAACACTGTTGTTTTTTATTGGTCGTCATGAAAAAAAACATAAGGGGTAACACTGTTGTTTTTTATTGGTCGTCATGAAAAAAAACATAAAGGGTAACACTGTTGTCTTTGTCAAATAAAATATAAGGGGTAACACTGTCGTTTTTTATTGGTCGTCATGAAAAAAAGAAATACACAGATACATTTTAATGTCATTTATATCCTCTTTATTGATGATTGAGCGCACCAATGTAGGTAATCCATTCCAGTTTTTTTCAGCTTGTCCCCCCAAATCCGGTCCGCGTTGTTCAGCACACCTAGCGCACACCTAGTGACCTGTCCAGCATCCCACTTGTCTGTGCATGTCCCACTAAGGATTTAAAGTTATCGATAAAAATGCCAATTCAGTGTGTGTGTGGTAATTTGACTATTTTCTACTCAGGTTTTGTGTGTGTTGCTTTTATATATAATGTTATATTGTTTACACTCTTGTTGTTCAAGAACAGAGCACTGATGCCAATTCAGTGTGTGTGTGGTAAGACTATTTATTATTTTGTCTATTTTGTGTTTATTTAACCCTGAATAAACAGGTCAGCTTCTCATTACCAACTATTGTGGAGTATTCAAACTAACCTAATTAAGTTGGCTAGTTGTTCTTAAGAGTAAAACCCTTTTCAACATGAGTAGTACAACAAAATAAGTAAATATCTTTAATCTTTAATACATGCATGGATCGGCCGGTATCGGTATCGGCCGATGCTAAAAGCTACAATATCGGTATCGGATCGGAAGTGCAAAAAGCTGGATCGGGACATCCCTAGGTAACACTGTTGTTTTTTATTGGTCGTCATGAAAAAAAACATAAGGGGTAACACTGTTGTTTTTTATTGGTCGTCATGAAATAAAATATAAGGGGTAACACTGTCGTTTTTTATTGGTCGACATGAAAAAAAAGAAAAGGGGTAACACTGTTGTTTTTTATTGGTCGTCATGAAAAAAAACATAAGGGGTAACACTGTTGTTTTTTATTGGTCGTCATGAAAAAAAGCATAAGGGGTAAAAAAAAACGGGTAACACTGTCGATATTTATCCATTAAAACATAGGGGGTAACACTGTCGTTTTCATCAAATGAAACATGAGGGGTGACACTGTCGTTTTTCTTTGGTCGTCATGAAAAAAAACATAAGGGGTAACACTGTTGTTTTTTATTGGTCGTCATGAAAAAAAGCATAAGGGGTAACACTGTTGTTTTTTATTGGTCGTCATGAAAAAAAACATAAGGGGTAACACTGTAGTTTTTTATTGGTCGTCATGAAAAAAAACATAAATGGTAACACTGTTGTCTTTGTCAAATAAAATATAAGGGGTAACACTGTCGTTTTTTATTGGTCGACATGAAAAAAAAGAAAAGGGGTAACACTGTTGTTTTTTATTGGTCGTCATGAAAAAAAACATAAGGGGTAACACTGTTGTTTTTTATTGGTCGTCATGAAAAAAAACATAAAGGGTAACACTGTTGTCTTTGTCAAATAAAATATAAGGGGTAACACTGTCGTTTTTTATTGGTCGTCATGAAAAAAAGAAATACACAGATACATTTTAATGTCATTTATATCCTCTTTATTGATGATTGATTATTGTGTAATGTCATCGCCTCAGTGGTGCAGTGGAGTGCACTCTGCCTAACCCACTGGAGACCGCAGCTCAATTTCTGTGGAAGACACAATATCTTTAATTTTA
This sequence comes from Gadus macrocephalus, assembly GCF_031168955.1. NCBI lineage: Eukaryota > Metazoa > Chordata > Actinopteri > Gadiformes > Gadidae > Gadus > Gadus macrocephalus. The sequence continues at coordinate 4,408,307 of NC_082393.1, forward strand.
AACGTAATGCTATCATGTCTATTGTCGTTTTTATCAAATAAAACATAGGGGGTGACACTGTTGTTTTTCTTTGGTCGTCATGAAAAGAAACATAAGGGGTAACACTGTTGTTTTTCTCAGTCATCATGGGAAAAAAACATGAGGGGTAACACTGTCGTTTTTATCAAATGAAACATAAGGGGTAACACTGTTGTTTTTCTATTGGTCGTCATGAATAAAAACATAAGGGGTAATACTATTGTTTTTTATTTGTCGTCACGAAAAATAACATAAGGGGTAACACTGTAGTCTTTGTCAAATAAAATATAAGGGGTAACACTGTCATATTTTATTGGTCGTAATGAAAAAAAACATATTTAAAAAAAAGAAAATTGTCTTTCTCAAATAAAATATAAGGGGTATCACTGTTGTTTATCATCAGTCATCATGGGAAAAAAACATAAGGGGTAACACTGTCGATATTTATCAAATAAAACATAGATGGTAACACTGTTGTTTTTCTTTGGTCGTCATGAAAAAAAAAATAAGGGGTAACACTGTCGTTTTTATCAAATGAAACTTGAGGGGTAACACTGTCGTTTTTATCAAATGAAACATAAGGGGTAACACTGTCGTTTTTTATCGGCCGTCATGAAAAAAACATAAAGGGTAACACTGTCGATATTTATCCATTAAAACATAGGGGGTAACACTGTCATTTTCATCAAATGAAACATGTGGGCTGACACTGTTGTTTTTTATTGGTCGTCATGAAAAAAAAACATAAGGGGTACCACTGTTGTTTTTTATTGGTCGTCATGAAAAAAAACATAAAGTCATTTATATCCTCTTTATTGATGATTGATTATTGTGTAATGTTATCGCCTCAGTGGTGCAGTGGAGTGCACTCTGCCTAACCCACTGGAGACCGCGGCTCAATTTCTGTGGAAAACTCAATATCTTTAATTTTAAACGTAATGCTATCATGTCATATATAACCTCAGACATAATTAATTTACAAATCTCAGTGGGAAGTGGAGAGAGCTGTGAGCTTGTGAGCTTTCCTACTGGAGACCGGGGTTCAAGTCCGGTTGATGTCATCTGTTGGACGACTCTTATCTGTATTTCATGCGAATTATAAAGTCAAGTATAACCTTTGTGATGACTTTATACAGTGTCGTGATGGTGCATTGATAAGTTTGGAGGTTTAAACTCTAAACAGCTTAGGTTCGGATCCCCGCAAAAACGTTGACAGGGGTACCACTGTCGTTATCTATTGGTCAACATGGAAAAAACATGAGGGGTAACTCTGTCGGTTTTTATCGGCCGTCATGAAATAAACATAAGGGGTAACACTGTCGATATTTATCAAATAAAACATAGGGGGTGACACTGTTGTTTTTCTTTGGTCGTCATGAAAAAAAACATAAGGGGTAACACTGTTTTTTTTCTCAGTCATCATTGGAAAAAAACATAAGGGGTAACACTGTTGTTTTTATCAAAGGAAACGTAAGGGGTAACACTGTCGTATTTTATTGGTCGTAATGAAAAAAAACATATAAAAAAAAGAAAAATTGTCTTTCTCAAATAAAATATAAGGGGCATCACTGTTGTTTTTCATCAGTCATCATGGGAAAAAAACATAAGGGGTAACACTGTCGATATTTATCCATTAAAACATAGATGGTAACACTGTTGTTTTTCTTTGGTCGTCATGAAAAAAAAAATAAGGGGTAACACTGTCGTTTTTATCAAATGAAACTTGAGGGGTAACACTGTCGTTTTTATCAAATGAAACATAAGGGGTAACACTGTCGTTTTTTATCGGCCGTCATGAAAAAAACATAAAGGGTAACACTGTCGATATTTATCCATTAAAACATAGGGGGTAACACTGTCATTTTCATCAAATGAAACATGTGGGCTGACACTGTTGTTTTTTATTGGTCGTCATGAAAAAAAAACATAAGGGGTACCACTGTTGTTTTTTATTGGTCGTCATGAAAAAAAACATAAAGTCATTTATATCCTCTTTATTGATGATTGATTATTGTGTAATGTTATCGCCTCAGTGGTGCAGTGGAGTGCACTCTGCCTAACCCACTGGAGACCGCGGCTCAATTTCTGTGGAAAACTCAATATCTTTAATTTTAAACGTAATGCTATCATGTCATATATAACCTCAGACATAATTAATTTACAAATCTCAGTGGGAAGTGGAGAGAGCTGTGAGCTTGTGAGCTTTCCTCCTGGAGACCGGGGTTCAAGTCCGGTTGATGTCATCTGTTGGACGACTCTTATCTGTATTTCATGCGAATTATAAAGTCAAGTATAACCTTTGTGATGACTTTATACAGTGTCGTGATGGTGCATTGATAAGTTTGGAGGTTTAAACTCTAAACAGCTTAGGTTCGGATCCCCGCAAAAACGTTGACAGGGGTACCACTGTCGTTATCTATTGGTCAACATGGAAAAAACATGAGGGGTAACTCTGTCGGTTTTTATCGGCCGTCATGAAATAAACATAAGGGGTAACACTGTCGATATTTATCAAATAAAACATAGGGGGTGACACTGTTGTTTTTCTTTGGTCGTCATGAAAAAAAACATAAGGGGTAACACTGTTTTTTTTCTCAGTCATCATTGGAAAAAAACATAAGGGGTAACACTGTTGTTTTTATCAAAGGAAACGTAAGGGGTAACACTGTCGTATTTTATTGGTCGTAATGAAAAAAAACATATAAAAAAAAGAAAAATTGTCTTTCTCAAATAAAATATAAGGGGCATCACTGTTGTTTTTCATCAGTCATCATGGGAAAAAAACATAAGGGGTAACACTGTCGATATTTATCCATTAAAACATAGGGGGTAATACTGTCGTTTTTATCAAATGAAACATAAGGGGTAACACTGTCGTTTCTCTTAGGTCGTCATGAAAAAAAACATAAGGGGTAACAATGTTGTTTTTTTATTGGTCGTCATGAATAAAAACATAAGGGGTAACACTGTTGTTTTTTATTGGTCGTCATGAATAAAAAACATAAGGGGTAACACTGTTGTTTTTTATTGGTCGTCATGAAAAAAAACATAAGGGGTAACACTGTTGTTTTTCTTTGGTCGTCATGAAAAAAAACACAAGGGGTAACGCTGTCGTTTTTATCAAATGAAACATGAGGGGTAACACTGTCGTTTTTATCAAATGAAACGTAAGGGGTAACACTGTCGTTTTTTATCGGCCGTCATGAAAAAAAACAAACGGGTAACACTGTTGTTTTCATCAAATGAAACATGAGGGGTGACACTGTCGTTTTTCTTTGGTCGTCATGAAAAAAAACATAAGGGGTAACACTGTTGTTTTTTATTGGTCGTCATGAAAAAAAGCATAAGGGGTAACACTGTTGTTTTTTATTGGTCGTCATGAAAAAAAACATAAGGGGTAACACTGTTGTTTTTTATTGGTCGTCATGAAAAAAAACATAAGGGGTAACACTGTAGTTTTTTATTGGTCGTCATGAAAAAAAACATAAATGGTAACACTGTTGTCTTTGTCAAATAAAATATAAGGGGTAACACTGTCGTTTTTTAATGGTCGACATGAAAAAAAAGAAAAGGGGTAACACTGTTGTTTTTTATTGGTCGTCATGAAAAAAAACATAAGGGGTAACACTGTTGTTTTTTATTGGTCGTCATGAAAAAAAACATAAAGGGTAACACTGTTGTCTTTGTCAAATAAAATATAAGGGGTAACACTGTCGTTTTTTATTGGTCGTCATGAAAAAAAAGAAAAGGGGTAACACTTGTTTTTTATTGGTCGTCATGAAAAAAAACATAAGGGGTAACACTGTAGTTTTTTATTGGTCGTCATGAAAAAAAACATAAATGGTAACACTGTTGTCTTTGTCAAATAAAATATAAGGGGTAACACTGTCGTTTTTTATTGGTCGTCATGAAAAAAAACATAAGGGGTAACACTGTAGTTTTTTATTGGTCTCCATGAAAAAAAACATAAATGGTAACACTGTTGTCTTTGTCAAATAAAATATAAGGGGTAACACTGTCGTTTTTTATTGGTCGACATGAAAAAAAAGAAAAGGGGTAACACTGTTGTTTTTTATTGGTCGTCATGAAAAAAAACATAAGGGGTGACACAGTTGTTTTTTATTGGTCGTCATGAAAAAAAGCATAAAGGGTAACACTGTTGTCTTTGTCAAATAAAATATAAGGGGTAACACTGTCGTTTTTTATTGGTCGTCATGAAAAAAAAGAAAAGGGGTAACACTGTTGTTTTTCTTTGGTCGTCATGAAAAAAAACATAAGGGGTAACACTGTTGTTTTTTATTGGTCGTCATGAAAAAAAACATAAGGGGTAACACTGTAGTTTTTTATTGGTCGTCATGAAAAAAAACATAAATGGTAACACTGTTGTCTTTGTCAAATTAAATATAAGGGGTTACACTGTGTATTTGTGTATTTTTTTTATTTTATTTTATTTATTTTTTTTACTCTGTGTTTGGTTATTTGTTTATTTTGTTTGCGTTGATATGGATCCTCCTGGGTCTGAAATAAAGAAATTATTACTGTCGTTTTTTATTGGTCGACATGAAAAAAAAGAAAAGGGGTAACACTGTTGTTTTTTATTGGTCGTCATGAAAAAAAACATAAGGGGTAACACTGTTGTTTTTTATTGGTCGTCATGAAAAAAAACATAAAGGGTAACACTGTTGTCTTTGTCAAATAAAATATAAGGGGTAACACTGTCGTTTTTTATTGGTCGTCATGAAAAAAAACACAAGGGGTAACGCTGTCGTTTTTATCAAATGAAACATGAGGGGTAACACTGTCGTTTTTATCAAATGAAACGTAAGGGGTAACACTGTCGTTTTTTATCGGCCGTCATGAAAAAAAAAAAACGGGTAACACTGTCGTTTTCATCAAATGAAACATGAGGGGTGACACTGTCGTTTTTCTTTGGTCGTCATGAAAAAAAACATAAGGGGTAACACTGTTGTTTTTTATTGGTCGTCATGAAAAAAAGCATAAGGGGTAACACTGTTGTTTTTTATTGGTCGTCATGAAAAAAAACATAAGGGGTAACACTGTTGTTTTTTATTGGTCGTCATGAAAAAAAACATAAGGGGTAACACTGTAGTTTTTTATTGGTCGTCATGAAAAAAAACATAAATGGTAACACTGTTGTCTTTGTCAAATAAAATATAAGGGGTAACACTGTCGTTTTTTAATGGTCGACATGAAAAAAAAGAAAAGGGGTAACACTGTTGTTTTTTATTGGTCGTCATGAAAAAAAACATAAGGGGTAACACTGTTGTTTTTTATTGGTCGTCATGAAAAAAAACATAAAGGGTAACACTGTTGTCTTTGTCAAATAAAATATAAGGGGTAACACTGTCGTTTTTTATTGGTCGTCATGAAAAAAAAGAAAAGGGGTAACACTTGTTTTTTATTGGTCGTCATGAAAAAAAACATAAGGGGTAACACTGTAGTTTTTTATTGGTCGTCATGAAAAAAAACATAAATGGTAACACTGTTGTCTTTTTGTCAAATAAAATATAAGGGGTAACACTGTCGTTTTTTATTGGTCGTCATGAAAAAAAACATAAGGGGTAACACTGTAGTTTTTTATTGGTCGTCATGAAAAAAAACATAAATGGTAACACTGTTGTCTTTGTCAAATAAAATATAAGGGGTAACACTGTCGTTTTTTATTGGTCGACATGAAAAAAAAGAAAAGGGGTAACACTGTTGTTTTTTATTGGTCGTCATGAAAAAAAACATAAGGGGTGACACAGTTGTTTTTTATTGGTCGTCATGAAAAAAAGCATAAAGGGTAACACTGTTGTCTTTGTCAAATAAAATATAAGGGGTAACACTGTCGTTTTTTATTGGTCGTCATGAAAAAAAAGAAAAGGGGTAACACTGTTGTTTTTCTTTGGTCGTCATGAAAAAAAACATAAGGGGTAACACTGTTGTTTTTTATTGGTCGTCATGAAAAAAAACATAAGGGGTAACACTGTAGTTTTTTATTGGTCGTCATGAAAAAAAACATAAATGGTAACACTGTTGTCTTTGTCAAATAAAATATAAGGGGTAACACTGTGTATTTGTGTATTTTTTTTATTTTATTTTATTTATTTTTTTTACTCTGTGTTTGGTTATTTGTTTATTTTGTTTGTGTTGATATGGATCCTCCTGGGTCTGAAATAAAGAAATTATTACTGTCGTTTTTTATTGGTCGACATGAAAAAAAAGAAAAGGGGTAACACTGTTGTTTTTTATTGGTCGTCATGAAAAAAAACATAAGGGGTAACACTGTTGTTTTTTATTGGTCGTCATGAAAAAAAACATAAAGGGTAACACTGTTGTCTTTGTCAAATAAAATATAAGGGGTAACACTGTCGTTTTTTATTGGTCGTCATGAAAAAAAAGAAAAGGGGTAACACTGTTGTTTTTTATTGGTCGTCATGAAAAAAAACATAAGGGGTAACACTGTTGTTTTTTATTGGTCGTCATGAAAAAAAACATAAGGGTAACACTGTTGTTTTTTATTGGTCGTCATGAAAAAAAACATAAGGGGTAACACTGTTGTTTTTTATTGGTCGTCATGAAAAAAAACATAAATGGTAACACTGTTGTCTTTGTCAAATAAAATATAAGGGGTAACACTGTCGTTTTTTATTGGTCGACATGAAAAAAACCATAAGGGAAATAATAGAAATGCACAGATACATTTTAATGTCATTTATATCCTCTTTATTGATGATTGATTATTGTGTAATGTCATCGCCTCAGTGGTGCAGTGGAGTGCACTCTGCCTAAACCCACTGGAAACCGCAGCTCAATTTCTGTGGAAGACACAATATCATTCATTTTAAACGTAATGCTATCATGTCTATTGCACTGTCATCTATAACCTCAGACAAATTTATATTATAAATCTCAGTGGGAAGTGGAGAGAGCTGTGAGCTTTCCTCGTGGAGACAGGGGTTCAAGTCCGGTTGATGTCTTCTGTTGGTAGACTCTTATCTCTATTTCATGCGAATTACAAAGTCAAGTATAACCTTTGTGATGACTTTAACCGGTGTCTTGATGGTGCATTGATAAGTTCAGAGGTTAACGCTCAAAACAGCTCAGGTTCGGATCCCCGCAAAAACGTTGAGACGAGTACCACTGTCGTTACTAATTGGTCAACATAGAATAAACATGAGGGGTAACTGTTGATTTTCATCGGCCGTCATGAAATAAACATTAGGGGTAACACTGTCGTATTTATCAAATGAAACATGAGGGGTAACACTGTCGATATTTATCAAATGAAACATGAGGGGTAACACTGTCGATATTTATCAAATAAAACATAGGGGGTGACACTGTTGTTTTTCTTTGGTCGTCTTCATGAAATAAAACATAAGGGGTAACACTGTCGTTTTTATCAAATGAAACATAAGGGGTAACACTGTTGTTTTTTTATTGGTCGTCATGAATAAAAACATAAGGGGTAATACTGTTGTTCTTTATTGGTCGTCATGAAAAAAAACATAAGGGGTAACACTGTATTTTATTGGTCGTAATGAAAAAAAACATATAAAAAAATGAAAAAATTGTCTTTCTCATATAAAATATAAGGGGTATCACTGTTGTTTTTCATCAGTCATCATGGGAAAAATACATAAGGGGTAACACTGTCGATATTTATCAAATAAAACATAGGGGTTAACACTGTTGTTTTTCTTTGGTCGTCATGAAAAAAAACATAAGGGGTAACACTGTCGTTTTTATCAAATGAAACATGAGGGGTAACACTGTCGTTTTTATCAAATGAAACATAAGGGGTAACACTGTCGTTTTTTATCGGCCGTCATGAAAAAAACATAAAGGGTAACACTGTCGATATTTATCCATTAAAACATAGGGGGTAACACTGTCATTTTCATCAAATGAAACATGAGGGCTGACACTGTCGTTTTTCTTTGGTCGTCATGAAAAAAAACATAAGGGGTAACACTGTTGTTTTTTATTGGTCGTCATGAAAAAAAACATAGTCATTTATATCCTCTTTATTGATGATTGATTATTGTGTAATGTTATCGCCTCAGTGGTGCAGTGGAGTGCACTCTGCCTAACCCACTGGAGACCGCGGCTCAATTTCTGTGGAAAACTCAATATCTTTAATTTTAAACGTAATGCTATCATGTCATATATAATATAACCTCAGACATAAATAAATTACAAATCTCAGTGGGAAGTTGAGAGAGCTGTGAGCTTTCCTGCTGGAGACCGGGGTTCAAAAAAAAAAAAAAATTCTTTCTCAAATAAAATATAAGGGGTATCACTGTTGTTTTTCATCAGTCATCATGGGAAAAAAACATAAGGGGTAACACTGTCGATATTTATCCATTAAAACATAGGGGGTAATACTGTCGTTTTTATCAAATGAAACATAAGGGGTAACACTGTCGTTTCTCTTAGGTCGTCATGAAAAAAAACATAAGGGGTAACACTGTTGTTTTTTTATTGGTCGTCATGAATAAAAACATAAGGGGCAACACTGTTTTTTTTTATTGGTCGTCATGAATAAAAACATAAGGGGTAACACTGTTGTTTTTTATTGGTCGTCATGAAAAAAAACATAAGGGGTAACACTGTTGTTTTTTATTGGTCGTCATGAAAAAAAACATAAGGGGCAACACTGTCATTTTTTATTAGTCGTCATGAAAAAAAACATAATGGGTAACACTGTCGATATTTATCAATTAAATCATAGGGGGTAACACGTTTTTATCAAATGAAACATGAGGGGTGACATTGTCGTTTTTCTTTGGTCGTCATGAAAAAACAGTGGTGTAAGTGGTAGTGATGCTGGTAGCAATCAAGGGGTTGTGTGATTGATTCTCTCCACGGTCAGATCGATTGTTGCTCATTTAGTCGGCCTTGGCAAAACGTGCGTATTTATTCATTCCACCTTCCTGAATTGTGCTCCCTGGTCCCAGGAACAGTGTTGGGATAGTTCACTTTCTACGTGAACTAGTTCAAAGTTCAGTTCACAAATTTTAAAATGAACTAGTTCAGTTCAACGTTCATAATTCAAAGATTTGAACTAAGTTCACAGTTCCAAAAAATGAACTAGTTCATAGTTCTTTTTTTCAATATGTTGCTGTGTGAGCTATTATTTTTTTCCGGTATTTTGAACATCGAGCCCACTTCGTGATTTGTCTAGGATGATATAGAGTGGTTGAATCAAGCATCGTAGCGAAAATGTATTGTACATTTAGCGCATTTTGTAAATCCCATTGATTTCTATTGGAAGACTCATTGCTTCGTTGGCCGGAAGCGGAAAGGGAACTAGTTTGGTTGTAGTTCAAATTTGGTTGTAGTCTTTTCGCTCGGTTCTAGCCCTACTGTTGAGTCGGAGAACCGAGCGAAAAGACTACAACCAAACGTAAACAGCCCCCATTTACGTTTCCGGCCAACAAGCAATGATTCTAGGAGGTATTCTAGTCCGCTGAGCTATGAGCCAGCGGGAGATAACGTTATGGATTGTACATATTTATAATTCGAAATTCGTCTCAGCCTTTATACCACAGACACTCTAGGGTCCATAGCATATAACCGTGTTGTCTGATTACAGTTTGATTCATTTTTCACTATTTAACAGATCTCGTTCTGAAGAATAATCACCATTCGTTTCAATGGGAATCGGGACGGTCTATACTTTCAACATAAAGTGTATTTATATTTTTTAATTCGTCCCAGCCTTTACACCACAGACACTATAGGGTCTATAGCATATAACCGCATTTTCTGATTGCAGTTTAATGTAACAGTAAGCTGACAACGCCGCAACTGCAAATGAAACACACGGAGATAACCATGGCAACCGGTCAAACAAATCATTCTGCGCGCGCATCCGCCGTTTTGATAAACAAATAACCCCCCAATTGAACGAAGTTAAACCGAGTGCGCGTGCCGTTCACAGACACCAGAATGAACGAGTTCACAGTAACGTTCATCAGGCAGTAATACAGTACGTTCAGCTCACGTTCGCCGAAAATATGAACGAGTTCATGAACTATCGTTCAATGAACACTGCCCAGGAATACATAGTGCCTATAATATGGAAAGTGGTTGGATTCTATCATATGCTGTACATCAGAGTATATTACAGTTTTTGTTTTTGGTCTGTTGGCTGCAAAACATTCTGAGTTAGCATACATACTTGATGATTGGGCCACTTTACACACACTTTTTATATACTATAGATTTGTATAGTCACTGGCCCCCTTTAAATTGTGCATTTATGCTATTACTATAGCCTACTATTATTATTGACACTTATTTATTTATTTATTTTCTTTAATTTCAATTTTCATATTTTGTTCTTTGGTTTATACATTTGAATACTTGACTATCATGATTCGTGACACATTATATATTTATTTTTACTATTTTTTTTACGGTATTGGGTCTGTGAATTAGAGTTTTTATTTGTTTTGTTAAACTTATATCAAAGTATATTACACTATAACTTTCTTCATAGGATATTTTATTAGTCTGACATTTATCAAACCAATAGGCTATACATTATAATCAATATAAATATTGTAAACATCACTGTATTACAAAGTTAATTCAAAATTAATTAAATATAGATGGATAGACCAATAGGCCTATTTATTTATATATATTATAAAAAGGCCTATTGGTCTATCAATATCTAAGCTATATATTATTGTATGTACGTTTTTATTACACTGACGCACGTATAATTATTCTGTTCAATGAGATAACATAGGCTTTTGGTCATGGTAGCAGCCATGGTGACAATGGCAGGCTGCCACAGGTCGCTCATTCAGCCATACCTCTGGTTGGTTGCGACCTATTTGCCGCCAATAGGGTCGCGACGCTTTTATGGTTGCGACCTAGTCGGTCAGCCTGCCAGAGCCAGCTGCCAACCGCAGCCAGCGGCCAGTGGCCAGCGGCAGACAGCGGCCAGCCATGGCTGGCCTGTCGTCGCAGCCAGCCAGCCGATACCAGCCAGGCGTCGCAGCCCGTCATTACGTCGTCTAATTATCATACCATCGTACTAAAACATACAAAAATGTTAAAATGAAAGAGGCCGATTGCGTCAATAAGTTTGACTATAAGAGCAAAAATATGACCTTCCGTGGAGAGAATCGTACACCGGCCTACATGATTACTAACCTAGCATGACTACCGCTAGTACCACTGTTGCATTGGCTTCATAATATTGCACTTATATTTATCTTTATCACTCTATAACTTTGTGCATAATATACGTTATTAGGCTTAATGACATTTAACAAAACAAATAGGCTATATAATATATAAAATACATTATTTGAATGCGCCCCAAATTACAACTAATATATTTTATTGATACTGATAGACCAACGATTTCATAATTTAAACTGTACTTCAATAGAAAATATTAAAACAATATTAGCAATAAAGAGCTGTAGGTAGCTTTCGCCAGAGAGCATGGCTTTCTGGTACTTCAACTGTCGCAAAAAAAACGTTAATAACATGCAAGTCAACTGATTATATAGACTTTGAGCAAGCCTGCCAGTGACCACAGCGACTGAAAGCAGCCAGACGAGCGACCAACACAGCGACCAATGCGACCTACGTCGCGACCAATGCGACCTACCTCGCGACGCATGTCGTTGGCCACTCAGAGAGCTCGGCCCTACTGCATTGGTCAATGGGCAGCAGCTCATTTGCATTAATGCTAAAGACACTGAAGGGACTGAAACAGAGGGGAATAGCGGTAGGCGAGATTATTTTTCCCCATGAAGCTATTTCCAGCAAACAGCTTCAAAAACATGTTTTCTGGATTCTTTTACTATGTTTACTTGTTGGGAAAACGCAGGGCCGGCCCTGACCAATTTGGCGCCCTGGGCAAGATTTTTGCTGGCGCCCCCTACCCCGTTGGATTGCACAGTATATTCGACTACCAATGTTCATAAACTCAGAGAAGCTACAAAGCTTTGTCTTTGAGACTCTTTGATTTTAGATAGAAAATTAAACACACAAAACGTATTACAAACCAAGTAACAAGCAATGAATCACTCATACAATAAGTATGCACAAAATACTGCAAAGAAATGCATGATGTTTACTAAAGGCATTCATAAGCAAAATAATAGAGTTCAGATTCAAATTATTGTAAATACAATTAAATGTAGTATGGTTTATCTAATTTGGTTCTAACCAGAGATTAAACAAGCACTCAACTGAAGTGTAAAAAAAATACAAAATTAGGGCTGTGCAGAGGTAGACGGGACAGCAGCACCTGATGCTGTGTCACTGGGGGTGGTACTGAAATATTTTAAAAGTGCATCTGAAGGGAGAAGAGAAGTATATGTGACGACTGCATGTTACATTTTAATAAAAAAACAGATGCTTGGTGTGCTATACATGAGACTAATATAGACTAATGAAAATGTGATGAGATTCATTCAACTTTATTGTCATTGCAATGCAATTCAGTCTAACCACAGTGCAAAAAACAAAAAAAAAGTTAAGTGCAGTGAAATGAATGTATATATAGCCTATGAATGATATGTGAAAGCTAAGGTGTGAAATATTAACATTAATACACTTTAACTGCACACTCTTGACCCTGCCCCCCTCACAGAGGCCAGGTACAGAGCAACGAGCCAGGCAGGCACCCAGAAAAAAGGCTTCTCCATTATTTAATAGCCTTTGCTGTGACTTTATGTTGCTGTGGGCTTAAATAATATTTCGAAATAATAGCAGTAATGGCACTGAAAAAAAAAAAAGTAGTATTATCTATATATATATATATTTTTTTTTTCTCCCCCCGTTTTCGGCGCCCCCCGCGGATGACGGCGCCCCAAGCATTTGCCTATACTGCCTATGCCTAGGGCCGGCTCTGGGAAAACGCCATAATACGTCTCCTTTAAACTCTAGCAGATTTATTCCACTAGGTGGCGGTGTCTGCCTGTTGTAAACGCTGTGACCACTGTGCGTCTATGTGTTTAGCCTGAAATGCAGTGAGCTCGAACACGATAAGTGGCACGAATGCCAAAGCATAGTTTCTTTAAAGAATTACCAAAACGAAATGAATTTTAATAGAAATAGCCATAGGCATTCAGCCAGGTGAACCAACACCAACTGAAAAATAGCACTGGGAATGTACAGCCACTGCGTCCCCTGCTGTTTTTTAATGATATGATATTTTATTTTATCTCTTGATCTGTTACTTATTGTAGCAAATACATTTGAACCAAATCAACGTCACAGACAGTTTGCGAGTGATTTCCAAGTGCACAGCCTGTTTTATCTCTCTCATACAGAAAGTTTAAAGGGGACTTATTATACCACCAGGTGTGAGTGTGATTAGCCTTACAAGCCGTTTCGAAAATCGGCCTAATATGACATCACTAGTGGGTGTGTCCACCTAGATCTGTGCTGGATAGATGAGCAATGTTTACTTCAGTCCACTGGGTAGGCTGGTAGATAGATGATCTATCCAGCACAGATCTAGGTGGACACACCCACTAGTGATGTCATATTAGGCAGATTTTCGAAACGGCTTGTAAGGCTAATCACACTCACACCTGGTGGTATAATAAGTCCCCTTTAAGTCTTCAGCAAAATAGTGTGCAGATAGTTAGAAATATTAATGGGACAGCAGATTGACATGCACATTTGGAAATGTGTACCATAACTCGATCACAAATATACATTTCTCTCTCTCTCTCTCTCTCTCTCTCTCTCTCTCTCTCTCTCTCTCTCTCTCTCTCTCTCTCTCTCTCTCTCTCTCTCTCTCTCTCTCTCTTTCTCTTTGTCTCTCTATATCTATATCTCTCGAACCCTGAGATCACAGGGTTATAAAATAATATAAAATAACCTAAATAAGGCAGAAACAAAAGGCGACCAGATTCCTGTGAATAAAAGACAACATAAGTCAAACAAAAATGCCCCAAAACATCGCCGTATAAGACACTGGCTGCTTCTCTTACATTGTGCTTTCAGGGTCGAGAGGTTTACAAAGCCAAACAAATAGCGCACAGTCAGCAGTTTTCCAGCCCAGTAGGTCAGCACAGGATACTGCCTGGAGAGAGAGAGGCTGCTATGAAGAGAGTCAATTGAAGGCGAAAGGAGAGAGTGAAGAGAAGGATGGCAGGGAGCGGGGGGTGATGTAACAACTTTCAATTCGTCAGACTAAAACCCACAGTGGGCACAGGGCAAAGGTCATTGGAGTTGACGAGCCTGGATAGAGCGGAGTGCTCGGGCCCAGATCGCTAAACTAACAAATGCTATGTATGTTATGCACGCTGTGTGAATAAAACCACAGAGGACATCTCAACGCAACATGAAACAGATCGACGAAACACAAACATATCTGAGGCACAACGGCACACAGAAATAATGAATACATGTAACAGGTGGCTGGGTTGTAGACCACTGTAGAAGAGGTCAGAGGGTCAAATCATCGAGGGATTTTTCATACGAGTTACTTTTCATCCCCTCCTCCAAAGAGCAGAAATTATGCAGTCTTTCCCAATCATCAATGTTTGCCGGGATGCAAATATTAAGGGGAAAGACCTTGGAGCTTAGCTTAGCGCTAGAACCACATTTGTTTGTATCAGAAACCCAAAGTTTTGTAGTGCCAAGTTATCTTCCACCCCAAGGCAATTTTTTTATTGTATTGGTAAGAGCAAATGCCTCAATTATTTTATTGTTTCATTCTGATATTTAAACTTTCTAAAGCCACCACAGTGGGCAGACCTTCGCTGTTCTTTTTAGTCAGAGTTTTATGGCGCTCATTTCCAACAAAAAATAGGGTTTGAGACGCAGCCGGGCTTCAGCTGCCTTCACAGGATAGTCCGTCCTGGACAGACAGTCAGAGGCCAGCAGGAAAAGATTTAAACAGAAAAGAGTTGATCTCCTGTAACACCCTGTGCTGCTGGGCAAGGTCCATAGGGTTAGGTTTAGTTTATGAAATGGGGCTATCGAATGAATCACCCTGGACACCAACGTGAACCGAGTACCTCCCAATGCGTTCTGTCCACAGACCAGGGCCAGCGGGAGAGCCAGAAGGGTAATGTGTAGCAAGACTGCTAGTACACCAATTACTAGCACTAATTGTTGCCTCCTGAGGAGAGGTTAAGGAGAGGAGTCGGTGGCCCTCCCTGGGCGCAGCTGACTGGCCCTCTGCCACCATGTCATCCATCCAGGGGCCTAATCAAGTTATCATATCAACAAATCTCTCATCAGGGGCCCTGCGCCTGACACCGGCAGAAAGACGCTCCGAGGGGGACGACAAATTTCTAGCAGCAGGACGCTGAAGCCCAGCGGAGGGCCGGCTAGGAGGCCCTGAAAGGTACCTGCAGCCACCCCGGGTCAAGCTCCCCTCTGGGGGGGGGGGGAACAATCTCACAACGGACCCCTCAGCTCGGGGAGAAGTACCGCGGGAAGCCAACAAAGCCAGGGAGCCGCGGAGCGGAGAGAAGAGGGACGTTATTTAGCGCTGCACACAATAACTCCGGAGGGAGTGCGCGCACAATGCGCCGTCCAAGTGTGAGGAGGAGCGGAGAGGGGGATGCTGGGGAGACCCCCTGTGGCTGTGAGAGGGGAGCCAGGGGTCAGGGTTTAGACGGGCGGGCCCTGCCTGGTGAGAGGGTTGATGTACTCTGTCGTCTGGGGTCAGAGATGGCCCCCCGCACGCTCATACATCACCACTGACAGCACCAATCAGCCACGTGCACCGGGAAGCCCAATCATCGGTCATAAAACCACGCTCTTTCATGTCCCCCCCCCGGTTAACTGGCTAATCCAGTGGAGTCTACTTCCGTTCCGGTCCAGGACCCACACACCGTTAAT
>NC_082393.1:4432166-4449666 GCF_031168955.1 Gadus macrocephalus
AAATAGAGACAAAGAAAGAGCGAATGAGATAAGATGAGAGGAAAGCAAGGTATTGCAACTTTATTGACAGAGCGCTTTTCATACACGAGGCAGACTCAAAGACAGAAGACAGGGGGGCTAAGCAAAATCGGTGGAGCAGATGCATTCATATTTGTCTTTAAAGGCGCTGCGAGGCGACCAGACACATCATTAAGGCGCTAACCCGGCGTACCACAGACTCTTACACAACCCCCCCCCCCCCCCCTTCCACCGAGAAGGAGTGATAACAGACAGAGACATTAAGCTCCGATTAGATCAATACGGAGCTGCGCCTCGTGCCTTTAAGTCCTACTTTACTCCACCGCTTTACGACCGGCCCATAACCGTGATGAATGGCGTCACAGCCCTCCCCCGGCTACGGGGTGGACCGGGGAGCTATGTCATCTTCACACGGAAGTGCCGGCCCTCAACACAATGCAACCCATTGTTTTATATGGCAAGACGGATTGTGTTTTTGGCAGCGCGGCGCCTGTTAGAGTTGAAGGGGCTGTTGGATCAAACCCGGCCGAGGACGAGGGAATCACGAGCGAGGCCGACGTCGGACTCTGAGTCGCCCTTCAGCACGCACGCAACGAAATGCACTTTACACACTTCTTGACAGTATTAACTAGAGCGTTGAAGTAGCACTAAATAATAATAAGTGTGCTTATCATCATTAACATCATAGCCCACGCACACACACACACACACACACACACACACACACACACATTGCATATCAATGTACTGACTCATGACAAACAACAGCACCCTGCACTATACCCACCCCCTAAGACCCCAGCTCAGTAAAAACCACCCAGCGTCTATCAACTCTCAGCGTCAGTCATAGGATCTCAACACTGGTTATCTCAACACTGATTAAAATGCACGTTATCACACACAAACCGCTGTTTGTTTCATTGTTTCGCGCTGCTCGTCAGCTGATGCGTCACCAGTTCCTTTTGAGGTGAATGAATAGAGAAGGGGGAGGGGGTTCTTGGTGTGACACACTGCAGTGTGGCCTTCAGAAACCGGTGTGTGGCCCTAAAGGCTACAATTAAATACTTCTGCATTAATGCCTATCCCAACACCAAAGGTTCAGGAGAGGTTGATTTATCAACCAACAATGTGTGACACATCTGTGGGAAATGGATTGCAGAATAAACGACGCCCCGTTTTGATGAAACACTTTTGCAAACAAACTCATCAAAAGTAGAGCAATAACAAGATCTCAACGTTCATTAGAATCAAAGAAAGGCTAGCTTAAGCTGTGGCCTGCGACTAAAACGTTGCGCAGCCCAGCTCGTCAATTCACCATTCAGTGGTCTCTGCAACATAGTATCGGTCGCCGTGTTGCTGTCGCGCCTTTGATATGATCGACATATGCGCGACAGGGATCGGAAACCATGTTGCTAGGTTAGTGTTGCGGTGGCGGACCCCTGGTTGTGTTGCTCACATGCTGCAGTCGCCCGAGCATCCACAGGCCCCAAGAGTGGGGCTGGACGAGGTGCTAATGTGTTTCACACCTAGGCAGGAGCCGAAGTGCGTCTTGGGTCACAGCTTCCTTTTACAAACAGTAGCACCCATGTCCTCCATTACCCCATTGATTAGCTAAACAGGGCAATTGTGTTGTTAACTTAGGTGGGGCCCTTCACACCTACTAAATATAAACTCATTTGGGGTTTTATACCTGGTGGACGCCGGTTCAAATGAACGACGTCAGCGTGAGGACCCTTCCCTTTCTCTGAATTGAGAGCGTAGCTATAAGGTGCATTAACCCATGCTAAATAATTAACTTTTTAGATGATAAATGCATTCCACCAGAAAAATTAATTTGGAAGATGCCCTTCTTTTTTTTTTTTAATTGTGCTATCTGGTTATGATTTAACTACTGTATTAAAAAAGAAAATTTATAGGCTTTTTTAAATGTATTGGATGGGACGGTTGTGTGGTTGCATACTAGGCTGCGTTGGATCACATTGTGCTAGAACTGTCGAAGTATGCAAACCATAAATCAGATTAGGTATTAGGCAAACCAAGTGACATACATCATGAACTAACAGGTAAACGGCCACACACTTCATCACAGTCTTTCATCCACTGACCAATAGCTACGGTCTTTCATCTGTTGATCAATGGGCTCATCCTAAAAAGCCCAAGAGCCGTTGCTGTGAAAGAGAACTACCAACAGCAGAGGCGTATGCAAATCCATGCAAATAGACTCAACCTAAAGCACGGCTGTAAGGCCATATGACTCAAAGCCCAAATAGATGTGCCTTGGAAGCTCAAACGCCAACAGACAGTCAATCACCAAACAACCCGTCTTTGACGTCTGCTGACCTCAATCAGTAGCGCTGGGTTTGCGGACACCGACTCGCCGGGTTTTGCGGACAAAAGCACACGGCTCCTTATTGTGAGCGTGATAGAGGACGAGTGTTGACACAGAGGACGGAGGTAGCCAACGCCAGGGAGACTCTGGATCACCACACACCACATCTGTTGCTCCCGTCAGGGGGAGCGGGGTCAATCTGAAGTGGGAACGAGGGTGCAGAGGATGCACAAAGCCAGCAAAGCCTGGTATTGAGGGAGCGAGGCCATGGCATCAGAAACAGAGTGTGAAACCGACCCTATTTGAGGGGAATCAAAGGGACGAGACAAGATGTGTTCTGTTTCTGTGTGTGTCTGTGTGTGTCCTCAGTCCACACCCCATCTCAAATGGAAAGATCCTAACCCTGCCAACGCACAATTGAAACAGTGTACTTACTAATCCACCGAGAGACCTCCCTTAATAAAAGGGCCCCAGGTCCTTTATAACGGTGGCAGTTGTCCTGATCACATAGCTATTATCTGTATTGGATTGTATTGGATACATTTGCATACTTATTTCATTCTGCGGCCTGCTGAACCTTACACAGGCCCATGCAGAACAGACCTTTCAGAGCCGTGGAGAAAAAAGAAGAACATGGAGGACGGGGAGAGGGGAAGTGTGAAATCTGTACCAACCCTGGTGGATTTAGGTACCATAGGCTGACAGTACAGTGTCACAAGGTTTAGCAGATCCATTCACAATACAAGCCAGTCAGCTGATACTGCCATCCATGTGTATGGGCTTTCACTAAACTAGGAGTTGTTGCTAGCCTCTAGTTTATGGATCAATTAAAAACCAGAAGCCTCAAATGACCTGTTCTAGTAAGTTTGTAGCTACTATCAGTCTGAACAGATTGAATACCAGAATCAGAAAAAAAAAATCCCAAATACCCAAGTGCTGATGAAACTAAAAAGCCTTGATTCATACATTTCTTTTTATAGTTAATGATGCCACAAAAACGAAATTGACCAGGCTTTTTATTGTTAAACCATTCACCCCATAGAAAAAGTTGATTCGCCGGGTAGTTAGCTGATGAGGACGCATTAATGCTGATATCACTGTAGGCAAGATTAAAGATATTCTTTTCCCTTTTTTCCTGTATTGATGCTTGCTTGTTATCTACTCCTGCCTCTCTGGGATATGCCTTTCTCCCAGCCTTTGAAACTAGTTGCATTGTTTCAGGCCAGGTTTGTGCTGTGGTTATGGGTAATTGCCATAGCCGTTTTACATTTCAATCGGCCGTATAATCTCCAGGCCCCCATCTTCCTTAATACAACAACACTGATACCCCCCAATTTGGTTATTGCGATGGGATAAAAAAGCTAAAAGCCTTCAGATTGGCATGTGGATACAAACTACTGCTGTACTTTTGACGTTTTACATAAATCCTTTTAGACGTTTAGATTGTCGAGAGAATAAAAGGCAAGGCTGCTTGTGATACTTTATGAGGAATGTCCTCTTGATCCTAGAACCATTTGCCTCGTTGCTGAAGTTAAACATGTATTTCGACAAAACTATTGTCTCAGAGTCAGTCTTCAGCCCCTATTTGAGGATTTCAGTGGACTGATGCCTTTCTGTACTTTTTACACCAAGATGTTCATTTGACATAAGGGTTTCTCTGTCAATTACTTTTAACAGCCGGCCACTTCTCCTTAGTGGGAAGAGACGGGGCCTACAAGAGAGGTCCGGAGTTGAGCCAAGAGCCCTTGTGGCTGAAGGACTCTGAGGCAGAGTGGCTGGCCCTCTAGTCACTCCAGCTCCAAGTATTTTTTTTATTTATTGGTCGGTCGGAAGGGGGCTCCACATTTTGACACTCAAAGAGAGGGAAACACTCAAACAAAGCCTCCTCTCCTTCTCTTGTCTGATTTCCCTGCGTAATGACTTTGGCCCTATACCCCAATGCCACAATAAGAGCATGTAAGATATGACTAGGGCTTTGGCCGATTAGCATGGCAACAATGAACAGTGCTCGGTACCCTTCGATTTTATAGTCTATCTGGCCCGGCCAGTGGGGCAACCGCTCTTCCTGAAGACCCCGCCCTTAACATCTCTATGGGGCAACTCATTAGCTAAGTAGTAGCCCTTCTTTCTAACTGCATCTCTCTTCTTTGTCCAAAGGTCGGTCTTTGTCTCTCCTAAATGATCCCTCACTAGCTCCATTTTCTGGTTAATACATATTTACAGCCATGTAAGCTTTTTGTGGGTATCCTGTAGTTTTATGTTGGAGGCTGTCATCCTAGACCCCATAAAATCATTACCAGGCTGCTTGGGGTAATTGTTCCACCATATATTAGTTCTATTTGTGCTCTCTCTGTCTCAGCATCTTTGGAGTGGGCAGATGGCTAAACAACACATGCGAGAGATTCCCAGGCCGGACCTGTGGCAATACTACCCTGACTGGGACATTTTGTTGAGACGTTTGGGTAGATACTGGGTTATTGTTGTGCAAATGACTAGTCCCCAGTCAATTCAGAACTAGCCAAAAATAGGTGATTGCCAGAAAAAGAAAAATGTTTTCAAAGAAACAATAAGAGATGATCGCAAGATTTGCACATCAATATCAAACATACTTCAGGTCTTGGTGCTTAATGAGGAGATTTTACATTTAAAATGGGTAGATTCAAAAATATTCAGCATTAAAAATAAGATGTCATAAGAAAGTAAGGATTTTAGAATAAACTATTATTTTAATCCTGCTATTAAAACAGGATTAAAAGTGTAAATTGTATTGCGTGTTTCTATGTGTGTGTGCGTGCATGCGTGTGTGTGTATGTTTACAGTAGACCACTGTGGGCAGCAGGGTCACCTAGTGTCTATGGTGAATTAAAGAGGCCAGCTGTGATACAACCTAAAAGGAACAAGGCAGCGAACAAAGGTCACTCTCCCCCGAAAGACAAAGGCGACGGAGACAAGAGGCTGAAACCACACAATCATCTCGCCATCTACAATGGCCCAGCTCCTGTAACAAGCAGGATAAGGGGGGGATCGGCGTAGGGATAAGCGCACCCCGGCCCTAGATTTCAGCACAAGCCGTTAATTCCACTCTGCTTAGCACACAATTAATTTCACTCTCATGCCGCAGCTCAAAGCCTGTCAATAATGGGAGTCCTGATTCCAAGACCCAGATTAAAAGGAGGGATAGTGTGTAGGACTATGCGGTTAGGAGCTCAGAGCAGATGCTAGCAAACGAAGTAACCTTAGAAATGAAGAGGCCGCCGGTAAGAAGAGAACAAGTACACTGGCATGATAGCCCGGGCAGCTCTTTAAAAGCAGGGCGATACATCGTTACAAGAAGTGTGACCGGGCAGCTGAAAATCTAGGAAGACTTCCTGACAATGTCAGTAAAGGAATTTGTTTGCAATTAACAGCCCATGCAGAGTTGTATTAAGCTTTCTTTGTCATCGCATTTTTTTTGTTGACATTGCATGAAAAGATCCACTGGTTTAAGTCCCGGATTTTGGACGTTACAAACGTCTTAACAAAAAAATGCAACAATAAAGTTAACCAAGCCGAAAAAGGCAACCCTGCTGTCTTTCTCATTGGAGCCGATGTGGCAAGAGTTAATGCTCCTACGGGCTTAAGTCCGTCACAAAAGCAACTGAGCCACAGGGATGTCTAATTGGGTCGCTGGCTGACTAAAGCACCTGCCGGAGAAGTCCGGGGATGGGGAACCAGGGAGCTGGTCTTTTTCCCAGAGAGGAGCCCATGGTTCGGGATTAGAACCCTGGGGAGCAGACATCCCCTTGGCTTCCCTCGTCTTGTTCCCCTAATGGCTACCCTGCAGGGCATCACAACGACTGTCTGCATCTCCCCCAGGCGTGCCCAGGGCCAAACTATCTGTCTCCGACCCCCTACGACAACCCTGTTAAAACATTAAACCACTTTGAGTGGCCTGAGGTTGGAAAAGCTCTATATATGCAGTTAATTTTCCATTTAAATGGCTCAGACTCATCCCAGATCAGATCTCCAAGTCTTTATGACTTTCATTCAAAAGCAATAGAAGATGCATCGACACCAAAAAAATGGTACGCCCCTGAAATAGCTTCAAACAGAGGGGAAAAATCATTGATTTATGGTTCTATGATCCACAGAAAACTGAACAATTATTCCAAGCGCACAATTCATTCATCGCTTTATACATCAGCAAGTTATACACACAGGCCAACAACGTTTAGCCTTTGGGCAAAGACACAGCTGAAATCAGTGACTAAGGTTGGTTTTAAGACTAATGCTCCAAAACCAATCGATTGTCCAGTCGGGCCAACAGATATGAAGAACTGACCGGATCCCGTTGGTCAGCGGAGGCCTGTGACCCTCGGACCATTAATCTCTGTCTTCAAGCTCTGCCTGGCCACCGTTTTGGCGCCCGCCGGCTGGTGTTCCACTTCTGCACCAATGACAAGGACACAGACCCAGAGTGCTACCAACTGTCGCTCTCTCGTGCACATGCCATGATGAGCTAATGCCACGCCTACCTGTCCCTCGCCTCCTCTCATCTATACTCATCTGGAATTCTAGGGGCCAGAGCAATAGACATAGGAAGCATTGTATCTGCACCCGGCCCCATTCACACCCGCACACCCCCATGACTAACCCTCTGCAAAGATGAGTAATGGGACTTACTGGCCCATATGAAATACACTTTGACCGCAACTCTTGGTTGGTTTTGAAGATAACACAATGGCTAATTTCATGCTACCATCAAACCAGGTTTTTTTTTCACTAGTTTTCAGCCCACACTTTCAAGAGGACCTCATTGGTTGATTTAGTCATAACAGTTAAACCACTGCGTTCACACATACGAATGTAGAGTTGTATTGGAAAGATTAAAGCAAATAGTCTTCACTTTAAAGAAACACCACAGGGTTGCTAGCAATAAAAACAATGCTATTTGGAAAATAGTATATGGGGTAAAACCGGTGCATGATGAATGTTCTGTTTATGATTCTTATAAACTATATCTAAATGACCAGGATGACCAAAACCCAAAAGATTAACACTCACCAGTCTTATAAGACATTTGGTAACACTGTACACTTCCGAACATTTAAACTTTTTGAATTCCTTTTTTCGGCAAGTTTTAGAAACATTCCATGTGTATTGTTGTCTGAGTAGTATTTTATTCAGTGATGGATACATCCTTATAATGTTCACTAACTTTTCACACAAGTATATTCTCAAAAAGAATTGCAAGAGAGGGCTTTATATTTTGACAGACAGCTGTGCGACTTTCAGTTGGTGACTGAACATAGCCCACATGAATAGCAATGTTTTAGAAATCGGTATTCCATGACTGGAAAACAACTTCCGGGACACGTTGTATCTTTAAATAATATACGAATATCTTTTGTATTACCATCGGAAGCAACTTAAACTATTGCTTCAAGCAATCTATTGCTTCAAAGAATCCTGAACAAAACGGATTTCCATATAGGA
Source organism: Gadus macrocephalus (assembly GCF_031168955.1). NCBI lineage: Eukaryota > Metazoa > Chordata > Actinopteri > Gadiformes > Gadidae > Gadus > Gadus macrocephalus. Next base: position 4,439,989 of record NC_082393.1, read on the forward strand.
ACCTCATCCCATTCTCCCATTCTAAAACCTTTTAATTTTTTAACCACCTGGGAGTGTAGGCATCCTGTTCGGACCCAGGTGAGCTGTGGCCAGGTGCTTTCTCTCCCACCGTTTACTATAAGGCAAACGCTCCCAGCGGAAACCCACCCAGTAACTCACTGTGTGAGCCCTGAGAGAGGCCACATACTCCCCAAACAAGTCATTTGCCTAATCTCTCCTGTCGGTTGGGTGCATTTGTTTGCATTGAGTGCTGGTCTCCATGGGGCACGGAGGATGGTTATTGTGTTGCCTCGGAGGGGTCCCACAGGTTGGGGAGAAGGGGGCAGCACCTGCATGAGTACACTGGAGTCCCTGGAGAACACCTTTGGTTCAGGAAGGGCCGGAAGAGGCCGGATTGTTGGCACACCTTTTGCTCCTGATAGGCAAATAGGGGGGTTTGTACCCCATGGAGGGAGCATCATGCAGAGGCATTCTCAGCATGGTCTAATGTTAGTAATTATGCTGCCAGTGTGAACCCTGGGCCATTAACAACACAGAGGGGAAGACAGAATAGTTTAGCAGGAGCCTGATTTTAGGCCTGACTGACATGACTTATGTAAATAGGTTGTATTCTGATTCAAAAGCGCCCAAATTGACAATCAAATATTTAGGGGCATTATTTATTAAAGATACTGAAACATATGCCTCATACAGCCTGCAGTAATCAGTTACAGTTAAAGAAAATATAGTATTTATTTCAGTTTAAAAGCAGGCTGCACCAATTCCTTACAAACCTGCTTCTTTTGAATAAAACACCCAACAACACAGAAAGATGGCTTTGAAACAATGACCCTTTTACAACACTACCTCTGCCTTGCCCTATTGAATAGAGCCCAAACTGCTGCACCGAAAAACTACTTTAAAACACAAAATGGATAGAAAAGCCAAAAAACTGAATCAGGCATCTGTGACATAATATCCAAAGAGGCCGATTCCTTAAATGCTTTGGGGGAGCTTTGGTAAGTTGAGGCTGCCACACTGAGCACCCATTGGACTGGTCAGCGTGGAGAATCCGCTGTGCTTCATCATTCTGAAAGCTGTGTCCAATTGCATTATGCCCTAGCAGCAGGTAGCCCTGGGGTGGTGAGGTCGCCGCCCCGACCGGTTCGCCCCATTGGCCCAGTGGCTCTTGCCAGGGTTCATGGGTCAGAGCCTTCTCCGGACACAGGGCTGGCTCCTGGCCAATGGGGCGAGCTGGTAGGAGGTGGGGAACAGCGGTGGTCTGAGGAATGATTTATAGCAGGGCCGGATGTGAAGAGAAGGCAGAGAGAATGCCGCCCTAATTCTAGTCATGGCTCTCCTTATATACACAATATGGTCATACTTATAGTCTGTCCCCCACCACGAGCACTCTGCTGGGAGCTAGCTGCCAGCCCTGAGACTTTAACAATTTCATTTAATTTAGCAAATATGATGCCATTTAGTCATCTTTTTATATTTCTGTTTGCATATGTTCCTCCTCCATCTGCTAATCAATAAAACCTGTTTTAAAACCTTTTTTTCATTTTGGTGTATCAATGTCTACATCACGTCCTTGAAATGTGGGTTCTTAAAGAAAAAATAAAGACTGTGGCAAAAATTAAAAGAGGAGACAGATCCGTCGTCTTGCCGCAAATGGTTTATCGCTTGCCAACCAATTTTAGTGATTCCTTCAAACTTAGACACTTCAGAAGTATGTAGAGAGACTCAAATTGTTCTGGTCATGGAAAGCAGGCAGCTCTGATTGCCCTTAAGGGGCATTTTTTTCTTTTAAGGGTATTGCGAACAGATGGACCTCATACCCACTTGCCCAAATCAAAGGTGGCATTTGTTTTTCATGCTGGATGAAGTTAAAGCTAAGGAGTACATCAACAAAGTCTTTTTGAAAATATCTCACAAAAATATCTAATCAAGAGAGACAGTACGCTATCCCGGCACATGACGATGACTCATGCTAGCTTCGTCTGGTCCAACCGAAGGAGAATCATGTGAAACTTTGTTGAAGAAGCCAATATGCTACAGTTGTCACCAGAGATCAACAAAACAAAAAGGGGTTCTCGCTTTGTTTTTGCACAATAACACAAAGTGTACACTTGGCAGGGCGCTCCAGAAGGTTCAAAGCGAAAGAAGACACAGCTGGCTGGTGCATCTCACCCCCAGCGCCGTGGAACGTGAGAGCGGACTAACCACGTTAGTCTGCAAGGCCACAAAGACGGCCCCGTTGGACAGGCGGATTCCCCCCATCCGGGGAGCCATAAACCAAACCCACGACCGGAGGAACAGCTCAGCACGTGGTTTGTTTTTCAGGACACACTTAGAGGTCAGACGGCCGTCCCCTGGGAGTCTCTGAACGTACTCTCCGGGTATAATCGCCAGCTGCCAGTCGCACGTGGGTGGACAGTTTGCGTCCCGTGGGCCACAGAGCCGGAACCTATGGCCATGAAGCCTTGCTTCCCTTTCAGCTAATTGTCCGTGGGTTGCCTTTAAATGTATCGACAGTCCTGGTGATATAGTGCCTCTTTTGTGTCCCGGGCCTATTGTGGGCCAGTGGTGACTGTGGTCCCAGCCTCGGTGCTCCATGGCTCCGTTGCTGACCAGGGAGCCAGAGAACAGCGTGGGGCCCAGCGGGAATGCCCCCGCGCGTGGGCGGGCGAGGAGACCTTTACAGGTGCCTCGGCTCCTCTCTTAGCAACGCCCTGCTGCTTGAAATTTGTTACCCCCCACCGAGTGTCTTTCTGGGGGTGTCAGGCGCAGGGCCCCTGATGAGAGATTTGTTGATATGATAACTTGATTAGGCCCCTGGATGGATGACATGGTGGCTGAGGGCCAGTCAGCTGCGCCCGGGGGAGGGGCCCCGACTGCTGAGCACAGACCCGGAGCCTCTGAAAAGCCCTGGATACTCAACAACCGCGCAGGGAATCATTTATCCTTTCACGTCACCCCGGTAACGATGGACTTAAAAGAAACACTAATTAACAGCGTTCTTCATTAGTGTAAAAGTTCTTCAAAGTTTACACAGCCTCATTTTGGGATTTATTATGCAACTCTGACTTTCTCTTGCACCTTATTCTGCTAATTGGCAAGTTGGCTGATATCCCAATTAACCATACAATTAGCGGATGATGGGGTCCAATCTGAGGCTGGTTAGCAACAGGCAGCTTAAGGCCTAGAGGAAGATAAACTTGCAGACCCTGTAAATTAGTAATTAATTTTAAGCCATCAAAGCGCTGGTAATTTCGGTCGTGGGAGGAGGGAGGCGGACCCAATCCCAGGTAGTCAGGCTGGAATTACCCGCTAAGACTCTCCGGATGCCCTGCCGTTCATCTCCACTTCCGGAATAATCTGCCCCTCGCTAGCGTTCGGGAGGCCGTGCTTTGGGGGGGGGGGGGGGGGGGGGGGGCACGCTCATCTTCACACTGAGGTGGGGTTACCCTGGGAGGCTCGAGGTGGATTGAAATCAAAAGAGCTGCTCACGGCCCCTGGGGCTGCAGGCGGCTGCGCTGCGTTTGCCCAGGTGCAACGGGGTCAATCCGCGGGCCACTGGAGAGTTAATTAAGAGGTAAAGTGGGTGTTAACGATGAAGCGCTTCCAGTTCGAACTCTGACTCGTGTAAAGTCGGATGGGTTGGTTTGCATGGGCCCGTACCCTATCTGAAATGAATGGAGGACTGCATACTGGCTTATGAATGAACAGAAGGGGGTGGGGGGGGGGGCTTTGATACATTATGAACCCCCTTATCATAGCTTCTATGGAGGGATGGGATCAGTTGACGTCAGTTTGCGATTGCATTTACCATTTCGCTTTTATACGAATACATCGTCATCGAATGCTAAGGTAAGGGGTCAGGCAATCCAGCTCAGGGTTGCCTGCAGTCTGCGAACGTTGGGTTGTGAACTCCTTCCTGTGGGAGCCCCCTACCCAGCAGAGTCCTGCCCAGGTTGACACAGACAGACCGTGTAAAGCAAGAGCACTCCGCCACAGCTGTTACAAACATCTAGAGGACCATAACCGTGTGTGTGTACAGCACACCGCGACATGAGCACAGATTTACACACGCACACACACACACACACACACACACACACACACAGCCGTCCCACCCTCAAGACCCCCTTGCTCGGGCCCCCCCCCCCCCCCCCAAGCTCTGACAAGGCGGTGGGCCAGACAGGATGTAGCACATGTGTATCATTATGACAGATTCTTTCCCAGGCTGTAGGGCTGTAGGTGCCATTACAGCTACAGCTGGCCTGCTCCCTCTCTTTCTGCTCCACCGCTGCCGGAACCAACCCCCCCCCCCCACCCTCTTCCCGGCCCCCTCCCAGCACTCCCAGACTGATATTTCACACATCTCTACACCAGTCTCACCACGCTACCCACAGGTGGGAATGCCTTCACGGACACACACACACACACACACAGAGCCTGTTGTAGTGAGTGGGTGTATTTCACCCCCCCCCCCCCCCCCCCTGTCTTTACAGAGGAACCATAGACAGGGAAAGCCATTCACGGGGGAAGCTATTCAGCGTAACCCCGTAGGGCAAGCCGACTGGGTCAAGCTTGAGATGTGAGGGAGGTGACCCGTCATATGGTCTACATCAAAGCCCCCCTTAAAGACACAAACCAGGTGAGCATTTCAGGGTTTTTTGGGGCATAAGAGAGGGGCTTCATGTTAGTGCCTCAGTATATAGAGAAGGACATTGTGGGTCAGTCTGGTCGACAGTGAATACAGGGGTAGATTGTGCTTCCTGTGCTGGCCGTCTCCCACCTGTCTGTCCATCGGGTGACGGCTAAATATCCTTGTATACCTGAATATAGATTTATGGGGAGGAGGACTTGTGTAAACATGAGAGCGCCAGGGTGGCGGACGGGTATGTCACAGGCAAGCTGGAAATACTAGAGCCCAGCGTTGGACATTGGGCAGACAAAGGCCAGGTTCTTAGGGCTTTAGAGGGCCACAGACACACACACACACACACACACACACACACACACACACACACACACACACACACACACACACACACACACACACACACACACACACACACACACACACACACACACACACACACACAACTGGAGTGCACATAATCCCAGACAAAACAACATTTGTTGCTTGTTGCTCACCCCTACGCTGTAAACCCTGGGAAGCAGATCCCAGTCCTGTGTCCCGGACTAATTAAGATACTGGTTTAGGAGATAGTGGCCAGGGTCCCCGCTGCGACAAAGCCCCAGATATTGATTTAGTTTTGGATGGTGACCCCCGGCTGGAGGTTAACTGCCAGACAATGACTAGTGAACACGTTGATGTCATCCGTCGCCACCCGACTGACAGCCAGGACCGCAGTCACATGGGTGAAGGAGAGTTCAGAGCAGTGGAAACCTGGAGGCAGCGGTTGAGACGGTTCCAATGACGAGAACGGAAGACGCGCACTTGATATTTCAATGCATATCTGGAGTGAATTATACCAAATTCAGCTAAAATAATCGGGTCTTGTGAATCTTCTAGGAACACATATACATATAAGTATATTTTTTATACTTTCTTTTGCAGTACTTCTTGAATGCAACATTTTTGTAGTTATTCCTATTTTGAGTGTATGCTTTTTTGCAGCCCCGTTTAAGTTGCTTTGGATAAAAGCATTGTAACTATAATTCTCTTTAAAGCGTGCGGGTGTGAGAACTAGACGCTGGATTAGTAAAGTATATTATTGGTAGCTACAATAAAGACCTGGATGCCGTAACCCAATGGTCACCCATCATGGTTTCCCAAACGTTAAACCTCTTCCCGGTTGCCTAATGGTGCGAGACGCCATCCCATCAGGAAACCACAACACCTCACCTCGTCGGCTGAGAATGACGGAAGAAGGAATGTCATCAAATCACTGCAAACACAAGGAAACTTACAATGACTCTGAAACAAACGAATGTCCATCGAGAGTTGCGTGGGAGGATAGAGATAGACAGCAAGGAGACCGAAACCAAAAACAACGTATTAAATACCATCATTGGAAACTTTCTTTTTTTTCTAAATTAGTAACATGCTGTCGTTTCGTGCAGAGATACAAACCCTTGTGAAATGTACGTAACAGAAAGAGGCTTTTTTTGCTGCAAACTCTGACCTTTTGACCTTTGGTTGGGTCAAACAGACGCTGTGCGATGGTCAACACGGCGCTCTATCACTCATCCCCCTCACTCGTTTGCTCACACACACACACACACACACACACACACACACACACACACACACACACACACACACACACACACACACACACACACACACACACACACACACACACACACACACACACACACACACACACACACACGATTTTTTTTTCAACTTCATTTTTAAAGCAGGCCTGTTAATTTTAGTTGTTGGAAATCCTCCCACTTAGTTTAGATTTTAGCGTTACTTTTCATTAACGACAAGATTGCCCCCCTATTCTCATCTGCTGCGGTCCTGGAAGCCCACAACAATCTCCCTCTGGAAATCCCTTTGCTCCCCAAAGCGCTGTATCTCTAACCACCTTGGAATCCACTCTTCATCTTGAGGTTCAAATCAAGTGACCCGCCTTTGAAGCCTTGGTGTGCTGCACCCGTCCCAATCCCCCTCGCCCCCGCACGCTAAACCGAGAGGACACGCATTACAGCCAGTCACTTCTGACCTGATCTGTGAGCACACTTAGATAGAGGAGGGGGCTCAGGAAAACGGGGATCACGCGATTAAAGAATCTGCCGCGTCAGCGAGGATTGCCAAAGTACAGCAATGGAAGAAAGGGCAAACATCTAACCTCACCTGTTTTTGAAAAGGATTTTTTTTTTTTTTTTATAGAAACGGTATAAAAGTTAATAACAGATGGAATGTCACCCCTACGCACTTATGAGCAAGTAACCAAGATCCCATTGTTGGCTCGCCTTTGCTGTCAGCAGCTGCTGGAATTAAATCTTTGTGACATGACATTTGACTTAACATCAAATCAATGACTACAAATACATACATGTTTACACTTGCAAACACACTGAATGATAAACTCCACAATGCTGTTCTCTCTGATTACCAATTTTTCTAACATGTTCTTGATGGGGATAGGTTTTTAGGGGGATGGGGTGGGGGTGGGGGGGGGGGGGGCGGTTGATGGTGGGCTAGAGTTCTGAAGATAAGGTCTGAAGATAATCCAGGTCTATCCTAGGTAGAGTTGTTCGTCAGTCGCAAACTAAGATCTCAAGTTTTGTTCCTCGGGTGGGTTGACCTTTTTCCACACAGATGGGATCTCCTACTTACTAGACATTGCACTCGCTTTACCAATCAGGTTGAAGATAAGAGACAGAATCCACCGTTTCATAACGCATCAGTCATAGTTTCCACTTCCAACACAACAAACACACCACCTAAAATGAGCCGGTGCCGTGATCACTCTGTTTCGGAGAACGTTGAGGGAGGTTTGAGAAATGTCCTAACGTTTCTCCACCCAGTTATATCCTTTCCAGATGCCGTTTGAAAACTGTGCAAAGCTAACAACCACCTAGTGCTTCAAACGCTGTCTTCTTATCTGCCCATCAATCTTTCTGCATTTCTCCACACTGGTCAAACCAAAGTAAACCAGCGCCATGTTGGGCCGCCCGGCCTCCCTGTGGTGTGATGTGAAGTGCAAGCGTGAGTACAAAACAAGATAAAGTACATCCAAATGTAAAGATGGTCCACATTATGGCCTCCCTATTAATACAACCATATTGTGCCGTTTTTGGAGCATGTATGAAGATATTTATACGTTGGTATCATTTATCAAAGCCATCTCAGAGGTGGCCTGGCTCCTATTTAATGGTCACATGGAATATACAGCACTGAAACAGAACTACCTAATCACACACAGACAATGGCGCACACACTGCAGCTCGACCATAAAGGCCAGAATAAGCTTTCAGACGCCACCCGACAGAGTTTGCCTAACTGTGTGCGCTACATCCAAAGGTCACAATCCTGATTTACGAGAAGACCAAAGCAAACACACGCTCATCTCTAATTCACTCCTAGTCAAACCATAAACACACATGAGAGCATCTCAATTATTTTTGCTTTGGGTCACTCAGGTCTTCCAAGCAAGAAACTGTTTTTCCTGCGGGGGAGTACCCTGAACGAGGGCTTGGACAAGTTAAGGCTTGTCTTGGAACAGACACATGTTCTCCATTGTCAAGCGGGCTTCCCTCCCCGGCCCCGGAGGATCAGTGTGAGCTGTCAGTGGGCATCCCACGCCCCGTCAGAGCCCGGCGACGGGGCCTGTGGGCCGGGGTGGGGGCAGAGACAAGCTATGATATGCTAAGGAATCTCCACGGAGGCCTCTGCATTGTAATTTGAGGGAGGAGCGGGGAGGGGTTGACGGTTGAGAACCGGGAGCCACGGGAGGCTCGCGCGAGGGAGGGAGGGAGGGAGCGTCCAGCAGGGAGGGCCAAAGGGAGATTCCTGCGGATCTCCGCAGACACGGAGGGCTTCTGGCGGATGCATTCTGACGGCATCTGTCACATACCCCCGGACAGACGGAAGACAGGGGGACAGATTTGGCGCTGCTGTACATAGAGAGCGCACGTCGGTCCAAGGCAGGGCCGAGCGATGCGGACCGCCGCTAACCAGCCGCCTGAGCCCCAACGCGCTCCCCCCCCCCCCCCCCCCCGATCTAGGGGCCATATGTGGGGCTGTGGAGCGGTGGCAACAGGCCTGACCGACAGCTGCCCCTCCTCAAACCGGGGCCCTTGGCACCTGCTTTGTGTCTCCGGCCCTGCTGACACGTGTCCCTACTGTGTGGGCCCCCATGTGGCTCCCCCGCTCCGGTCCGGGAGGTATGTGGCCCCCCCCCACCACCACCACCACCACCACCAGGCAGGCACTTCCAGGACGGCCCCCTTCCTCTGAGTGCTGAGTGACAGGCAGGGGCCGACGTATCAGGGAGGGGAGGGGAGGGGTGGGGAGGGGAGGGGAGGGGGGGACAGTGTTAATCGACAGGCAAGAGGAGGAGGAGGAGGAGGAGGTGGGGTTGTGGTTGTGTTGATATGTGAGGAGCAGGTGGGGGTGGGGGGGGGGGGGGGGGGGAGGGGGTTGAAGTTGAAGGAGGGAGGCTTTGCAGAAGGCCAGTTCCCCCCCGGTCAGTTGCCGGGGGGTCACTGGGAGGTGAGACAGCCCCTGGTGCTATCAGGTGGTCAGCTGGGGAGTGGACGGCAGGCGGGGGGGGGGGGGGGGGGAGGTGCGTGAGTGCGACAGGTCATGCGCTGCACATGAACACTCAGGTGATGACCACCGGAGCGGAAGCTGGGAGGGGGGGAGAGGGGCGGGCTGTGTCAGATTTACGGTTCTGGAACAGATGAGAGGAGGTTGCAGGAAGGAGGCGGTGGCCCGAAAAATGTGTGTGTGTGTGAGCGTGTGTGTGCGTGTCTGCATGTGTGTGTGTGTGTGTGTGTGTGTGCATGTGCGCGTGCGTGCGTGCGCGTGCGTGTGCGTGCATGTGTCCGCGTGTGTGTGTGTGTGTGTGTGTGTTGGTTCACAGCTTGAGGCGCGGGTGGGAGGGACAGCTGACAGTCAGGGGCCCCAGCTGTTGGGGCCCGGGGCTCACCTGTGGCCCGTGTAAGGGGCCCCCGGGGCGACCGCCTCAGCGACGTGGTCGGGGC
>NC_082393.1:4457166-4458823 GCF_031168955.1 Gadus macrocephalus
TCTCCCCCCTTCCCTCCTCTCCCCCCTCTCCCCTTCCACCACCACCACCACCACCACCACCACCACCTCCGCTGCCCTCCTCTCCCCTGCCTGCCTGCCTTCCCCTCTGCACCGGTTCCCTCAGGCCAACATGGGCCCTGACAAAGCCTAATCCGTCACCTCCTGTCTTGGACGGCTGTGTAGAGCAACGTCACTCCCTCCCTCACCCCCTCCCCCCCCTCCCTTGTGGGGCTGGCATTAGCCTAATCCAGTGGGCCAAGGAGGGGGGGGGGGGGGGGGGGGAGTGCTATTGGTGGGCCCACGCGGCATCACCCCGGTTCTGTTTGCTCGGCCCCATCTGAGTAAACACAGGGGCCGGACCGGACAGATGCAGCACCAGAGGCCACCGCCACACCAAGGGGTCCGCAAGACCCCCCCCCCCTCGGTGATCCCATTACCAGATGTGTGGCTTGTTACTTCTTTCTTTTTTTTACATTGGGTGCTGTTGCAGTGTACACTGCTGTATGTCTGGGGCTCTGTGTCTGGGGAGCCTCTGGTGTGGTAATGTAATCCCCAGAGCAAATACTAGACCTGCTGACTACTACTGTAAAAGTCCCTTTTAAGTGAAGGGATAGAAACTACTGAGGCTGCTTGGATATCAACGTCTGCCTTAATGTAGGAGATGGCAAGGATTACTAGCTTCAGGTTGATGGAGGGGAGAAGTAAGGCAGAGTGGGGTACAATCTGGCGATAACCGGGGATATATAAACTAACACATCATTCATGTGGTTGGGTCTGAGTTTTAGGGATGAGGTCGATGTCATGTTTCAAATCCCCTAATACAAATATGATGCAACAAATAGTTGTTTGAATTTCTTCAAAGTTTTTGATTATTTTTAACCAACATTAAATATAGTGTTAATATGTGTACGGCTATATAGGCCTATTACTTTATGGTTAGTCTAACTAAAATATTTTTTTCAGAAACCATCAAAAAAAACGAAATGTGTTAGGTTTTAGTCATTCAGCGTTAAGGGTTTGTAAAAGACATAAAAACTGTTTTTCGTGTAAAAACAAAACAAAAAACATTTGAGTTACATTGAATGTAGGTTCATCTGCAGTATTACGTTTAAGAGAATAACCACGGTCCACGTGGTTTGAGGTCGTTTGGTTAATTACGGTAATTTAGTGCAGGTGTGTCTTGGACGCCACCAGACCAGGAGATCCTTTCACTAATATAATGCCAAAACTGTTTTAACAATTCAACAACAATGCTTTGAATCAAAATCATGAGCACGGGATCCACTTTTTCTAAATAAGAAATGTATCAATACATCGATTACCAAACAAAGTCAAAGTTGGATAGACCTTATTAAACTAGGCGTAGCCTATTTCGGCTGTGACCGAAGAAATAACGTCAACATGTCAAAAATACATTGTCATTTCCCTAGCTTAACAAATGTACATTTCTGTCGCTATTAAAGTGAGTTTTAAATTGTCTTACCGGAGCGGATTTTAATTGAGATTCTTCCCACAATGGGGATGATGCAGCTCTTCAGCCGCTTCCAGTGGCCTTACAGGATCAACAGCACCCTCTAGCGGTAGAAGAACATATCGGGCCGTCAGCAAACCCCGGTTTATTCCGTAGTGAATGTCAACATGTCTCATTGGAAAAACA
>NC_082393.1:4458923-4477464 GCF_031168955.1 Gadus macrocephalus
TTAGAAAGGGAAAGTGTGCGTACACACCAGAGGGAGGACTCCTGGGTTAGGGTAAAGATATCAATGATAACATCAAACTGGCATTCCTGTCATGCAGGCCTTTTTATGAAAGGCAAAATATTAAGATGAATACAAGAGCAATATTAGACCAACATTTTCCTAGTCATATTTATATTCTCTCAATATTTTACAAACGGTCTGTTGGTATGGCAACCCCTGCTGTATAATCCTTAATGAAAGAGTGCCGGTCAAAAGCGTTTAAAGAGACCTGTGAGAAAGGACAACACTGTGGTTATAAAAGTTATACAGCCCGGAGCCTTTAACAGGTGTGCGAAGACACACTGTGTTTCACCTCTAGCTGTTAACACCATTAAAACAAGTTTTAAATATGTAACCAATGACTTAATTTACCCCTCCTGCAGAACCAGAAAATATTTACCAATGGTTCACTACTCTTTAACATGACGATGCAGATAATGAGAAGCATTAATGTTCTATTCATATTTAATTTATCCTTATTTTACCCTGCCACAAGTTTAGGACATACAGTAGCCTAAAAACGAAAACACCCCACTGCTCACTCATGTGACATCAGTAGAACGGTTTTTATGCTTTTAATTACTCCTTCATGTCCTCCTCTACACTCCAGAAGTAGCTTTGCCCAAAGTAGCTCTGTGCCGCTAACTTTATTGTGTGCTTCTACTGCTGGCCACTTCTAAGCCGAGCTGCTCTTTTGTTTTATACAGGCTTCAATGTATAACGTCGTCTTCCGCACCCTCCACTAAATCCTCTGTTTACGAGGGCCATTCTGCTGCATCTGTGTTTGTGTCTGTGTGTGTGTGTGTGTGTGTGTTTGTAGGAGTCTGTTTGTTCGTGGGTGTGTGTCTGTGTGCGCATATAGGCTTGTGTCCAGAGAGAGAGACAGAGAGAGAGAGGGGTTGTGTTTGAAGAGGGACAGTCGGGCCAGCCGTCTCTGACCACATTATCCACCTATTAAAGTGTGTCGCTTATTTACCGTCCTCTTCTGGGAAGGGAAGGGCCAGTGTGTGTGTGTGTGTGTGTGTGTGTGTTTGTGATAAAGGAGCTGGTGAGTGGCTGTTTGACTTGAGGCTCAAGGGCCCTGAGGCAGGCAGGACACCGACTACAGTGCCACAGTATTGTCAGAGCAAACATTCCTGAGCACCCAGGATCACAGCCATGTCGGACACACACACACACACACACACACACACACAATGCAAATGAACGACGTGCAGTAAAGGACACAAGACAGGCGCACTGTGGGGCACGGGCAGCATGTGACATGCAGGGTCACATGCACATCGCACACACACACACACACACACACACACACACACACACACACACACACACACACACACACACACACACACACACACACACACACACACACACACACACACACACACACACACACCCCCACCCACCCACCCACCCACCCACCCACACACACACACACACACACACACACACACACACACACACACACACACACACACACACACACACACACACACACACACACACACCCCCACACACACACACACACACACACACACACACACACACACGTGCCTCTAAACACACACACATACACACACACTCACAAACAGAAGAGCGAAGCAGGTCTTGTCTTGCTAGCAGTCAACCTTCAGTGCTGACAATGGAGACAAAGCAGTTCTGTGGTAACCGGGGAACCGCTCCCAATACGTCCAGTCCGTCCCAATACAGTCGGCGCCTGCTCCAATATTTGAGGAGGTCGCCCAGTCCTGCCCTGGCCTGAGAGGGAGGTCAGAGGTCAGGAGGGCAGCCGGGGGTGTGGGGGGGGGGGGGGGTAGCAGGTGAGCAAACAGAGGGGAAGATGGAGGTAGAAATGGAGGGAGAGGATGGAGGTAGGGAGTCAAGAGGAGTGGGACAGGAAAGTGTCTCTTTCAGTTTGATTAATCAATAGATGGAGGGAGGGAATGAGGGAGGGAGGGAGGGAATGAGGGAGGGAGGGAGGGAGGGAGGGAGGGAGGGAGGGAGGGAGGGAGGGAGGGAGGAGGGAGGGAGGGAGGGATGGATGAATGAATAGATGGTTGGATTGATGGATGGATGGGATGATATATATATAAAAAGACGATTAGTTAGTTTGAGGATAGGAAATACTTGTTGTTTACTAATGTCCTTATCTTCTTATGTTGTCTCACACCAATCCTGGTACTAAAGGAGGAAAACTTCACATAATACTAACTTCTTAAACTTAGTTAGAGCTATTATTAACTTAACTGACTTTAAATTGACACCCCTTCAATTTTCTTATGAAATATAAATGCTGGTCTTATTTATTCCATAGGTCTTTAAAACATTTATTTCTGTTATTTAAATTGTTTTGTTCAGTATTTCTTCCTAATTCCTTCACCTCATGTCACATAGAAGCCGCCGGACATCAACTTCTCAATTCGATGTTATGTCTTCAACATATGAACCTCCGATATCCTTGATAATCAGATTTCCTTCAGCCATAGTGTGTGCAGAGGTCATGTGAAAAGATAACAGATTGACAGTTGGAGCCGTCACAAATTCCTGAAAACATTGAATAAGTGAGTTTACAACAAAGCGGTGAGTGTTTCAGGAACACAAGACCGGGGGAGACGTGATGGAGTGTAGAACACCGATTGCATTATCTTAAGCCTGTTTTCGAAGCTTCCCCTCCTAAAACACACGTCAATCCAAAAGAATTGCAAATCCAATTAAAAACACAAGCCCAAAATTCGAATCTCAACCTCAACGTTTTCCAGGCGAAGACAAAGATCTCCCCGACCGACTTGATCCCGTTAGCGCTACAGGCCTCGTCTGGGTTGGTTATCGCCTCGGACACAAGCGGGGCGCTGCTACGATACGACCGCCGGCCCCTCAGCCCCGCGTAGGAATCGAGGAGGAAAAGGCGCCCATTCACAAGCCCCCCACTCGCCCGGCCGCTCCCTGTTTGCGTTTGGCCTTAGCGGTCGCTAAAGGCCTCATTGACGACCAGTCAAGTAATGTCACCAGACCGTCCTCTGGTGCGGCCACACTGCGGCACTTAAGGCCCTCAGGATCCTCAATCGGAGGGGCCCTTGGCCCCCCCATAAAGACGGAGGAGATGGCCACTCGTCCTGACGTAACCGGTTTGGGCAGATACACTTTCAGAGCCGGGCAACAGAGGCTTTTCATGGGCCCGCTCTACCCCCCCCTCCGGAGTCAGTGTTTACCTAAAGGCTAAGCTGGGGGAGCTCCAGGCTCACCTGCAGGGACCATGGGCTGCCATGAATGCATGCATAATCCCTCTAAAATCCATGCAGTCCCAGGCCTGACGGGCCTCCTCCGTGTGGGAGGAAGAGCGAGCTAGCCCTCTCTCTCTCTCTCTCTCTCTCTCTCTCTCTCTCTCTCTCTTCCCTCCCCCCCCCCACCCCCCCCACCCATCCCCGCCCCCCCCCCTCCTGCTTCTGGAACCTCTTGCGTGGTGATGTGTTTCCCCATGGCAACCGCTACCCTTATCTGCATTTTCCAATCCAAGCCTTCAACAAGCGCAAACACGCACACACTGGCCTGCACAAACGCACGCACACACACACACGTGCACACACAAGCAGTCAGTCTGTAGGTCTTCCGATCCCAGTTCCTGTGCGTTTCAGCTGGCTAATGTATTTATCATGACTCTGTGTTTGCTGTGTGTCTGGGAGGCGGCTGTGTTTTTAGGAACAGGAACTCTAATGAACGAGCTGTTCCTGACAAGACGCTGGTTGTTCTCAGCGTGTGCATCTGGCGGCTCAATGTGTGGGAGGGGACGCCCAGCCCCTGGGAAGTATAGCGGGGATACATATAGAATATAGTAACGCTGCATAGAGAGAGCAATGGAGGACGTCCGCTTAGCGTGAGCCTATGTGGTCATGGCGATGAATGGTGAGAAGAACATGAAGTGATGGACATCGCACGTACTCACACACATATGAGCCCGCGCACGCACGCACGCACGCACGCACGCACGCACGCACGCACGCACGCACGCACGCACGCACACACACACACACACACACACACACACACACACACACACACACACACACACACACACACACACACACACACACACACACACACACACACACACACACACACACACACACAGAAAGAAAGACGCATACACACACACACACACACACACACACACAGAAAGATAGAAACACACACACACACACACACACACACAAACACACACCACATTGAAAGTCAAGCCTCCCCTCAAACGCTCTACCATCTCTGCCGTTTTATCAAAGCTTTCAGGGGCTGAGAAGGAGAGATGTGTGAGTGTGTGTGTGTGTGTGCGTGTGTGTGTGCATGGGTCCACTCCCCGCATATGTGTGTGTGCGCACTTGCATGTGTGCATATGTGTGTGTGTGTGTGTGTGTGTTTGCCCACGTGCGTGCGAATATGTGTGTGCGGTGTGCGTGTGCGTGCGCATGGGTTTGCATGTGTGTGTGTGTGTGTGTGTGTGTGTGTGTGTGTGTGTGTGTGTGTAAGGGGTGTGATTGAGAAGGTCGCTGACCCCCCGCGACTGTGGCTGAAATCCCCACGGGTCTAATTCAGCGCTGGAATGGACCCCACAGCGCACAGGAAGATGCCTGCGACATTACAAACACAATGGGCAATTGTGCGCTCTGTTGTGTAGCGTGCAGAAAGCAGCCAGCCCGGGGGGACAGTGCACGGCTTTGTTAGCCTCTGGAACAGAGAGGGGACAGGGGGGGGCGCGGGGGTCTGTTGGTTCAACAAGCCGGTGATAACATTTAACAGTTTGCAGCTCGGACTCCCAGGGCGATATCTGTTTGATTTACATCCAAGCCCATTCATCAACCTGCTCCATTAAACTCAGATACATGACATCTTTTTATTTTTGTTTGTTTTTTTTTGGTCCGCAGGGGCAATTTGAGTCGCGTTTACCACTGTACGGATCAAAGGGGGGGGGGGGGGGGGAATGTTGAGTTGTTTAGCGTAATGACCCGGGTCCTGGAATATTTGCCATGAAACTGTTGAATTCGAAACGCATTAGCAACGCCGTGGTAATATATTATAAATATGTTATGTTATTCCGTTGGCATTAGAGTATTCCAGATTCGCTCTCAATGGAGTCCTCTATTTGTATTCCTTCCATTCCCCCCCCCCTCTATCAATTTACTTTTCCGTACGATTAATTCAACGGAAACGGAATGAATTTCCTGTCAACATTTCCAAGAAAAACATGGGAAAAAGCAACACGTTTACACTCATCTCAGAACTCTCCCAGCGCCCAGAGCTCAGAGCCGGGCGGGTTATTGGACTACGGCTGTCAGCCTCTCTCTTTCTCCCACCGCCTCCCATCACTCTCTCACGGAGCGAGAGGGAGAGGGGAGAGAGACAGAGATCACTCAGAACAAAGCCCGCCTCCCGCACAAGCAGGCCAACACCCTCCAACACGGCTGCAAATGCCACCAAACGCCCCCGACCCACAATTTATTACCTCTTTTCTCCCTTCCCTTATTCAGTGTTTTCAGCGCAGTATACCACATGCCTGGTCCCCCCCACCCCTCACACCACACATGCAGATAACTGGTGTGTGTGTGTGTGTGTGTGTGTGTGTGTGCATGTGTGTGTGTGTGTGTACGGGTGTTTGTGTGTGTGTTTGAGTGTATGTTTGAGTGTGTGTGTGTGTGTGTGTGTTTGTGTATGCGCCTTAGCGTGTGTATAAATAATAATAATATATTTAATTTGTAGAGCACTTTACATTCAGAAATCTCAACGTGAGTATGTGTGTGAGTATGTGTGTGTGTGTGTGTGTGTGTGTGTGCATGTGCGTGTTTGCACGCGCGCGTGTGTGTGTGTGTGTGTGTGTGTGTGCGGGATGGGGGGAGGGGAGAGAGAGAGGGGGATTAAACAGGAGCAACAACAGCAGTCTTTTCATTTTCTTGCGGGTAACTAGAAATGATGCTTTGTGCGCGTCGGCTGCTCCGGGCCTGTGTGTGACAGGTCTTTCCTTGGGCCGCCCTTTTGTGTCCGCCGCATAAAGGCCGGGGAGGAAAAAACACAAGCTGAGCCACTGTGCCGTTGTGGCACCGGCTATTAGTCAACGTGACGGCCTTTGCAGATGCTAATGGGCGTATAGTGTGTCCGGGCCCCCCCACACCGCCCCCCCCCCCCCCCCCCCCCCCAGACCCCCTAACCCTCCGCCACCCCCAGAATGAGACGATCTGATGGCACAAAAGCGTTCTGCTGAAGGTTGACTTTTCCCCCCTTTCTCTTTTCAGGGCCGCTACAAAGTCATTAGCTTTTCTTCTTCCCTTCACTTGTTTTTCTATTTTTCCTCAACCGCACTCCCCCGCTTTTTCTTCTCTGCCTTCAAACCGTATGCCGACGTGAAGGGTGGGTGGGTGGGTGGGTGGGAGTGGGGGGGATTTCCCAAGTGTGGAGCCCCAGGTGATGCACCCCCCCCCCCCCCCCCCCGTCTCCTCCACCACCTCCCTCTCCTCCTCCTCGACTGCGTGTTGCCCACAGGCCCTGTGGAGATGCGGTAACAACCTGGGCTCTTATGAAAGAGGAGAGGCCGGCCTGTCTGGGAGTGCAGGACACCTCCTCACCTCGGCCTTATTAATCAGCCTCCCTGCTCCCCAACCTTGCCTGTAACCCCTCCCCAGGCACAAGTAGCTGCAGCCGGGGCGAGGGTGGGAGGGGGGGGGGGGGGAGGGGTAGTGGCCCTCTGGAGATATCCAGCGATGGGGGCTGTCTGGGCTCGAAGAAGCATTGCACCCTGAGCATAGAGGTCATGGCCCTCTGTAGGATGTGGCTGTAGGGGGTATCAGCCCTAGCATCATCAACATCATCATCATGAGCCCATGGGATGGAAACCACTCCCATTTAACCGCCCTCCCCGAGGGGAACCACCTCACCCGGTGCATTCTGGGTAAGTTGCGTTGCTGGGGTACCACAGCTGGTCTTCCCCAACACGGTAATTATTAGCTTATGACCGTAAACAGTTGATTTTCCAGGTGAGGTACAAGGTTAAAACAGTGGATGCAGTGTTGTGTACGAGACCCTGTTCTGTATGGGGCCAGGAGAGGGTTACTGATGGGTCTTCAACTCCCAGCAGAAAAGGTACTGGGTTCAATGCCCCCAGGTGTGCTGTCTACCTGCCAGGCAAGATGCCTTCACTCTACATTCTCCTTAATGACCTGTTTCTGAATGCCTTCTAGTGGCTTTGGGGCACAAATAAGTAAATACCATGAATGCACAGAGTCCTGGTTAACAAATGAATTAATCAGACTGCATATACTGCCTACCTGTCCGGCTCCCTATGCCTACAAGGCTTTGTGTCCATGTCGGAGTTCCAAGTTTTTGTCGACGTTTTTTCTGGCATCCTCGAGCAAGACACCTTTTTTTCTTACTTAAGGCATGTCCTGAAATAGTAAATAAAAATCGTTGTGGTCACAACATAAAACGTGTACAAAAAGAGCATGACGATGTATCGTTTTTAATTATGTCCATTTTATTTGCACTTTCCTTTAAAACAGATGAGATTCAATAAATAAAGTACATTTGGGGTACACCATGCAAACATGACAATCTACAACATAAAACAAATACAGATTAATTTGAACATTCTCTTATCAGCGAAATAGAAGGATGTCTCACACTAGAGGTTTTACCCAGTGTGAGTGAACTACACTTTTTCCGCCTCACCTCCGCATAATTGGCGGCAAATATATCTATATACAAATAAGCCCCATATACACAAGTGGTGTCCACGCTGCCTTTGAACTCAGGGAGATTAAAGTGAGTGGATAGAGGGACAGAGAGAGAGAAGTTACACAAAGCGCTGATGTTGGAAAGTGTTGAACAGAGAAGCACATCAGGTACCCAGAGTCAGGTACCCAGAAAGAGCTTTTACTCTATAATCACCCCCCACACACACACAAATACCATAATGTACCACACCAACTCTGCTGACATTCCCACAAAAAAGTTCACGTGTGATTTGAGGATTGAGCTTCAGAGAACGTTTTGTGTAATTTAAGCAATTTGGGGTATTTTGCATAATGACTAAATGACTAGACCTCCAACAGTGACGTCTGGAACGGAACCCATTCGTCCAATGAGGACTTTGTTTAGGGAACAGATTGATGGTGGCTGGGACAAACAGATGCATAAAGAGCAGGCAGAGCTGTACTCTTGAAGTATTTTAGTATCCAGATTGTCCGAGTGGGGCATTTAGCTGACTTGTTTAAGCTATTAGTAAATCTATTAAACAGAATGGACTGCTCACCTAAATGAATTACATACGCCATGCTTTTTATAACCACTGGTAAATGAGTAACTTATAAAAAACATTATTGGCACATTATACCAAGTTAGGGGGATATGGTCGTTACTTCAGAGACAGTTTGGGTGGCAAATTAAAGTGCACTGGGCGATGATGATCAGATGTGTCAAATCACGTTTGGCCGTACCTATTGGCTAACTACACGGCCAGCTAAGGTCCTATAGTGGTGCCAGAAGAGTTAGGCCAAACAAGGCGCACACACACACACACACACACACACACACACACACACACACACACACACACACACACACACACACACACACACACACACACACACACACACACACACACACACACACACACACAGAGAGAGACAGAGAGTGGGTCATGGAAGGAATAATTGAAAAAATTTACCACAACCTCATTTATTTAAAAAGGAGGGAGTGGGGGGAAAGGAAGGGAGAGAAGGACACAGCAAAGGGAGAAAAGAGAGAAAGCGTGAAGTCTGTTGACCCTTAAGGAGGTTGGTTCCGTGTCCTTTTCCGTGCTGTTGGCCATGTTGGGAGTCCTCTTGTTGCACAGGCATACACCTTTAACTGACGCACTGTGTAGGTGGCTGGGTGAAGATCCATTGCGGAGACGTTACTCTCCATTCTTTCTATTCTCCCAACTCCTGCGTCCGTTTGATCCGAGTCACACGGGCTGAAGATGTTCACACGATAATCCGGCAAGCAGCAGCATCAACAAAAAAATAAAGAATCATAATGAACAAAATTGAAAAGAAATGCAATGAGTCTGGTGTATCTCTTCTGGTTCTTCTTCTGTGAGTGCAGGGGGGCAGGTTGGGGAGAGCTGGGGAGAGCTGTGCGTTCAGATCGGATGGAGGAGAGGGCAGGGGGCAACCATTTACAGGAGCAGCTGAATCAGTCACCTTAGTTCAGTGCGTTACGTTGCAGTGCACTTCAGTCTACGGCGCCCCTGTAGACCAAACACCGGAGGACATCGTATTAGCAACAGTACGGTAGTACTGGGTTTGGTAGTACGTTAAGTAAAATGGAAATGACACAACAACATACGGGGCATAATAAAGAATTCATATGGATGGAAAAAATAAAACGTCTGGTACATGATATAAATGGCGTAGGCAGAATAAGAATTTCAATATTTAAGTCGCAATGTGTACGATTGAGGCTGTCCTAGTAAGTAGGCAGGAGACTTTCAGAGGTAAAAACTCAGTGAATGTCCTGCCCACTCTGACTGGCGCTGCAACTGTTTGACGCTAATTAGCGTAGCTCGGTGAACTGGCCTGAGTGGGGGGGGGGCTTTTGCGAGGGTTCACAGTAAGATTCTTGTAAACATAAGAGGTGCAGTGTGATTCTTTGGATAAATATTCAAATCTATCTCAATCAGCATTAGCTCCAAATATGGTCATGTTAAATTAGGCTTCGAGCTAGTTGTTATGTGACACATTGAGACATTCAATCTTGAAGAACTTAATAACTCATTATTTCTGACTCTTTTCCAATTCAGTTTATAAATAATAATTTACTATTTGAAAAGTTAAATCCCCCCCAAAAAATTGGACTTGAATTTGCCGTGTATTTCATCTTATTACCGACAGCGGTGCGTTCGGACACCACGAGTGATAAAGCTGGTCTCCGGTGTAGAGTTGCCTCTGAACTCTTGGTCAGAAGCCCAGATGCTGAAACACATACCTGGCTCTCCTATTTCTCCTTGTGGAGCGCTTCGATGAAGGCTTCAAGCTTCTCCTGGATTTCACGCACTTTCTCTGAAGAGGGAGAAGCACAGGCAGCCAGGCCACAAGGGGTTAATGGTGGAGCCACTCAGATGGTTCCCATGTATCAAACTTTAATATATAGATCGCATTTCATATTAAAATACAGCTGGCTTACTCGTAATTTAGGTGTGCGCGTGTGTGTGCGCGTGTGCGTGTGCGTGTGTGTGTGTGTGTCCTTTTTTCAGCTGTGTCAAAGTCCTTCTCTTGAACCATTTAATTATTCATCATTAAAAGGTTGTCAGGTTTAGCTTTAGTTTTATCCTGGCAGTGGATTCAGAAACATGTCATCGATGAGCCGGTAGGGGTTAGGCATGTATCTAAAGGATGCACGCAGATAGACTCAAAGGACATTGGGGAATCGGACCCTGTTGTGTTCAAACTGGGAAATAACCTTCCACGAGAATAAAGCCCATTTCAACACAAAATACCAGATTCCACCCACAAACATCCAGTGTTTTTCAGGGTCCGCCCTGCGTTGACATCGCGTGAACTGTTCACCGTGCGATCGTCCGCCTGGACTCCACAGAACGTTAATCATGTGACTCGTGCGTGTCAAACCAAGGCCAGCTGCCGCCCGCGTTTTATTGGATTTGTTTTGGAGTGCCCAGGGGCTTGTGGGCATTACGGCAGAACTGTTTATAATACACGACAGGGGGCTCTGCAACAAAGATGTCAAATAACAGCTCTGACGCACACAGCCCAAGAAGGTTCTGCCACACACACGCCCCCACACGTGCACACACACACACACACACACACACACCTTCACCTACACACCCACACATGCTAACTGCCGCGGCTATTGTCCTTCGCCTGATGGAAATACCTCTTCCTTAACCACAAGCATCATCATCATCATCATCATCATCCCCCAGCAGATGGTCCCCCCTCATATGTGACGGACAGAACCTCCAGGCAGGACCTCTTTACACTACTTCTGATGAAGAGGGTCTGAGGTAGGGCTGTGCAATTAATCGAATTTCGATCGCGATATCAATTTTGGGGTCAAACGATCTCCAAACTCGTATAATCGAGTTGAAACGATTAATTTGACATTTTCCATTTTAAAGTAGGCCTAGAGAGTTTATGAAAGTTTATGAAAGAGACGCGCATGCGAAAGCATTCAACGCGGCGAGAGGGAGTACAATCTAACAGGCGTGCTGCATCAGGAAGTATGCCGTTGGCAGGAGGCGGGACATGCCAGTGAACCGCCAATCAGCAGCATCGACTGTTGACAGACATGTTGGAGTAGACCTACCGCGTGGAATCTAAAGTTTCAGTAACGTTACAGTTTGATGAACGATAACAAGCTCCTATAGCAGACTTTAACTAAGAGTTCTTTAAGGCAGAACTGCCAAGTACATCTTGTATATGTATTTCTGTTTAACAACAATATGATTTTTATTAGCCATGTGTTTGTTATGGCTTTGTGACTTTTAACTTTGCTATGGAGAAATGCTGGGACCGTTGTTCTCTAGACATTAAATAGGTTAAGTTAATTTTGGATACTTGTTTCTGTGATATTTGATTGTCTTAATATATTGTATTCATGAAATGTTTTATAAAAATCAAATGTTAGATTCAGAATGTTGTGGCAGACAGTACACTTACACACGAAAAAGGTTTTATTTTGGATACTTATAATATACGTGTTTCTATGTCATAATTGATTGTATCAATAAATGCATGTTTTCAAACTCAAAAATAATCGTTTGAATAATCGTGATATCAATATTGACCAAAATAATCGTGATTATGATTTTTCCCATAATCGAGCAGCCCTAGTCTGAGGGATAACCTCTTTCCAGTTAGATTACACACCACATCAAAGCTTGGTGTATCCTCCCCCCCCCTTCCCAAAGATGGTACGTCCCTCCGAGGCACGAGTTTGACGGAGAGAGGGAGATACCATAACAACAACATTCCACATGAAAGAGGGGGACAAAAAAATTAATGAAACACAGCCAAGAGACAGTGGCAGCTCATGCGTACGCAGGTCCCGGCGACCAAAAGATAAATAAAAAAAGGGTTAGGACGCACGTCCGTACGACATGTAGCGTCACACGAGACGGAGTCTGCCCCGCCGCCGACGCCTCTAATCGCTGATCAAACACCGGTGGGCCCTCGCGTCCCAGGGAGCGGGACTCACGGGGAGAAAGGGAGGCGGTGAATGGCGTTGCCAGCTGCGCCGCAGAAGCCTGGCTGGCTCGCCCTCCTCCTCCTCCTCCTCCTCCTCCTCCTCCTCCTCCTCCCCGGCCTCAGCCCGGACTAATCTGTCTGGATCCCCACCAAGCTCAAACTCAAACAGCGGCTGTGAATAAGGACTGAACGCCGTCTCCCCGAGTGATCACACGGACGCACGAGATGCGCAGGAACGCGAACCCCCTGCTGCGGCTCGCTCTTCCTGGGACGCGGTTAGGGTTCGTGCATAGAAGCGAGAAAACAGACTTCTCTAGATCTCTTCCTTTAAAAGCAGCGGGGGAAGATGTTACGGACAAAACCGTGTTGTCGAGTGTCCATTTCGGGGATGCCCATAGGTAGGGGGGTGTGCGTGCCTCGCAGGGTAACCGAATACGGGGGACTGGAGGGGGGCTTGAAGGGGGGGTTCGTGTGCGGGGGTCCTTTGATGCAGAGTTATCCCTTTCCCCCTGATGGATGAAAGGCACATGGCAGCCTTTCAGGAGGGGGGGGGGGGGGGGAAACACACGAGCACGACCGTACTGTATCTGTGCACAGTGGAAACCCCCCCCACCCCCCCTACAAAAACAACCCCGCCAAACACACTGAAACATTAGCAGCACTGGCACACCCCAGCAGCGTGGGGGGGGGGGCCGGAGACCCCCTACATAACCGGGGGAGCGCACACAGGGGTCTGAAGGCTCTCAAGAGCCCCGACACAGCCCCCCAGGAACACAGGCGGAACAAGGGACCGAGCGAGACGCCTACAGTCATTCAGACGCTAGATCAACATCTCAACGGGCAATCCCGACAGGCATCAACAGGCACGTTTATTAAAAGAACGCCATCCCACGCCGAGACACAATTACCGTCCTGGCAGAAAGCATTATGACGCTGTCGTTCCGTCTCCACCTTTCTCCAGACTCACACGCCCCCGCCCCCCCCCCCCCCCCCCCCCCCAAACCCAAACCAAAGGCAGGTGGCAGAAGGAAGGAAGGAGAAATCCCCCTCTCTTTGATACTCTCTGTAACAGGCCCGGGCACAATGGCGGTGAGATTACACCCCGTAATGGAGGCATTAGAGGGGGCAGGCCAGAGATAGCACTTCTCCCCGCACGCCACCGCAGCAGCAGCAGCAGCAGCAGCAGCAGCAGGTGTGGGGTGTGAAACCCAACCCCCCCCCCCCCCTGCGGTAACCTCAACCCAACGCCCACCGACCTACCACCCCCCCCCCCCCCCCCCCCCCCGCCCCCCCCTAACCTACACCCGTACAGGGCTCCGCTCAACGGAAGCCTTCCGGTGCTTCACCTACGTGGGTAGGAGATGGGTGACCCTCCTCGCCGATCTGCCCGAGTTAAGCACGGAAGGAGGATGAAGAGGATGAGGGAGATGATGAAGGTTGTCATCGCTATAGACACAACGGGAAACCCCCAGCTCAAACAGAGGTCGGTCTGAGAACATGTGAAGGAAGTGCAAATAGTGGACTGGTCACGATGAGGCTACGGGGACGGAGGGTGGCCGGATGCATCGGGCGGGGCCCAGCCATCAGGGGATAAGGCGTTCAGATAAGGGCCCAAAGCAGGGTTCAGCGTTGCCAGATTGGGCGGGAAATCTGGCAACACTGGCAGGGTTCATCCCGGGTCACATGCAGGGCAGAGGTTGTTGGAGAGGCGGGGGGGGGACACTGAAAATCCCTGGGAATGGCCGGGAATCCCTCACAACAGGTGGGGGAAGTGCAGGGAAGCTGTCAACACTGTTCAACCCCGTCCAGTGGTGAACAGTCCTATTGATTTGTTGGTTGAGATGGGGGGGGGGGGGGTACAGTTAGTAAAGTCAGAGTATGGGGACAGCCGTGGGAATCGAGGGCCTTAACCATGGCAGTGTAACTAACCTCATGCTCCACGATTATTAAATCATGTTCATTCTCGTAGCGGATGCACTCGGTCGCCCTCTACGACAATGGACTTTTATTCACCGATTACACCACATCACTTGACCGCTGTAGAACACTTTTAGATCATAATCAGCAGATCCAAGAGGTGGCCCGATCGCGGGTGATACGTCTCTCTAAGCGATACATCTGAATGTATGAGGATGGTGGCTCTCTCGCCCCCTTTATAAAAGGCATTCCTAACGACATTAAAATGAGGCCGCCACAGCTTTCACGGCAGCAGGGAGACACGGGTACTTGTGGAGAGCCAATATTCCGGGGGGTAGAGAGTGCTGTGAGAAGCGATATATTTATGTCCCTCTCCTGCACCATCTGTTTGTTTCCCAAAGACGTTGGTGAGGGAGGGACGGAGGGCCACAACAAGCCTTTTCTTCACGAGAGCCCCTGCGGAAAAGGCAACAAAAAGAAAGTGAAAGAAAAAAGTAGACAGTCACCATTGGCCTGTGCCTTAGCAGGGCTGGAGCCGCGGGAGCAAGGGATCCTAAAACCCCTTCCATTTAGCAGCCTGTTTACCTAAGAGATGAGCCCCCAAACACGGCCATTCAGCCGCCAAGCCCCTTTATCTCGTCATGAATATTCCCATAATCCTCTGGCCTCTGTCCCAGAGAGGCCCATTCTGGAAGGTGAAGGGGGGGTGGAGGAGGTAGCGAGGAGTGGGGGGTGCCGAGGGGACTCTCACCCATTCAGAGTATCTCTCTCTCTCTCTCTCTCTCACCCCCCCCTCCCTCCCTCCCTCCCTCCTTCCTTCCCTCCCACCTCCTCTTTTCAGAGCGTTCTCTCGCCTGATCTTCACATGAAATGATATCTCACTCACGCCCACTCTGCAGAGTCCCTAAGCCTGGCTGCTTCTGGCCTCAGCCCCCCCTGACAAGGAGCGCGCCCAGAAGGAGAGCGGGCCCAAACGGCCCTTGATTGACCCGCTGTTCAGACGACCGGGGGCTGCCAGGTGCCTCTGCTGGACAAGCGGGGATCTCCCGGAGAGAGAGAGAGAGAGAGCTTAGGGCAGTAATGGCTGCTCTCCTGATTATGAGAGGCATGCGTAGAGTGAGGGGGGGGGGGGGGGGGCGGTAATGAAAAGGTGGCAGCGGAGAAGACACGGGGAGCCGGTATTGGCTGCGCACTCGGCGCTGAAAGCCCGCTCCAGACGCGATGGGTTCACCGCCTGGTCACCGCGGGGGTAGAGCTCTCGCTCCCGACCTGTCATCGTACGGAGACTTACCTTTTTTTATTTTTTCCGCCTCGACCGAGGCCACGGCGAACGCGGGGACGACAAATGTTGAAGCATCCGCCCCCCCCCTCTTACCCCATCCTTTTCAAAAGTTATCTCTTAATGTAACAAACAGAGGACTCCTCCTCCTCCTTTTCCTCCTTCCCGCCGGTTGATTTGTCACTGGATCTGCATTGTCACGCTGTAAACGTGACAGGGGGGGGGGGCGGCCGTGGCGGGGGCCGATGCGGGGCCTCGCCGAGCGTGGATGTCGACAGCCCGGTGGCCCCGGGAAGTGACGGAGCCATGAATCAGCCCGGGGGAACAACTGGGAATCCCAGGGCCGCTTATGTCCATAGCAGATGGAGGAGGGAGAGGGGAGCGTCCCGGCGTGGGGAGGGAGCGCAGGGCCTGAACGGCGTCGACACCCAGAGGGTTAAGGGGAGGTTATGGTGAGAGCACGCTGCGTGCAGATGTGTCGAGCAAGGCAGAGCGGGTTGGGGTTAACACAGCGGTCTGTTGACTGACTGCAAATGTCTGGCAGATTCAAAAGGGCAAAAATCGAGGCCTGATCTATTCGACTATTATTGTGTATTAAGTGACAACGTTAGTATTTAAGTGACTCAGGGTGTAGCATCACCAACATTGGTTTGGATGGAAACGAAGGGAACGTCTTCATAAGAAAGCAATCTTTTAGGGGTAAAAAAAAGTAAAAAGCACGCACAGCCTGTTACCTAACGCAGCCATCTTTATCTGGTTAAAACAAATACAATGAATAAATCTATGGGAAAAAAAAAAAGGACGACACAACCCTACAGTTGGAGACAGCGAGGCTACACTTGTAACCCAACGTAAATTAAAGACAACCGTCATCGGCGACTCACGGGGATGTAAATCACCTTTAGTTGGCCGTTTGAGGATTTCTCGGCCTCACCTCTTGCACTCCAGTGGAAGCCGACGCTGGGTCTAAGTGGTGATCCATCACCAGGGGCCACATGGGCCTGGGGGGACGGGACGGGACGGTTATGGGGCTGACATGAGAGCTCTGAGCTCAGATCCTGTTCATAATCCAGGAGGAACTCCCCCCCCCCCCCCCAGCCCTTTACTGGCTCAGCTCACAGGTGTTTGGGACTAGCCTAGGTGCCACTGGGACCGACTGGGAGCCATTGGGAGCGTGAAGCCATGCCAGATAGGCAGGGGGATATTGTGCGAGGGAGGGGGATGCATCTGCTGTCCACGGACGTCCGCACCGTTTTGACGCGACACAGAGGGGGGAGGGGCCAACCGACGTGGAACGACGAATAGGCTTACAAGCACAGGAGTACACAAATCATTGTCAAGCCACACACACACACACACACACACACACACCACACACACACACACACACACACACACACACACACACACACACACACACACACACACACACACACACACACACACACACACACACACACCACACATTAAATTAACATGGACTGCCTCAACCCTTTAGCAATTCATGCAATAAACGCAATTCCGTGTGGCTCAAAAGTTTGGGGTAGCGTTGACATTCTGTCAATGAGCGGGCTTAACTTTCAAATCAAATAATAATAATAATGATATCGTGTTTTCATTCCCCAAGGAAGAAAGCATGCAAACGGGTAATGGTGAGAAGTGGTTCAATTTGGCCCAATCCAATCCAATCCCAAAAGATGGGATCATATTCCTCCTTTAAGTTTTTCTGTCAGTTACCTCACGCTCCAAGGAAATACTTGCCACGGTCCTTAAAAGAAAATCCATCATTCAGGGATCAGTTACCTCCCCCTGGTTGGATTTAATGTTAGAAATGTTCTCTCATTAGCGCAATCCTAGTATCAAATACATTGGCTTACATTTGAACAGAATGTTCAAGCAGAACACAAATCTCCTGCCCTTATTGACCGAATTTACTGCAAGATACGGTACTGAGAACATTATGCATCAGATAAAAAGAACAATGTCAAGGCTGTTTTTGAAGCAAGAGACGATTTTCCGTACAGTGCCCATAAACAATAAAGTGTTTTTGTTTCCTGATGCTGAAGTATCATTGTTAATGACGAACATTTCGAGGGCAAGGGCATGGCACGAAATGAGTCAGTTGATACAAATTCTGCAATGGATAGTTTTTCACCATAACTGTCACAGAATGCAAGGTTTTCCCATTAGCTCATCCCTGCCAGCCCCTTATCACACAGATAGAGACAGGGGGAGAGAGACAAACAGGCACAGAGAGAAGGACAGACAGACAGAGAGAGAGCGAGAGAGAGCGAGAGAGACGGAGGCCGACAGACACCGAGAGAGACGGAGACCGACAGACAGAGAGAGAGACAAACAGAAAGATAGAGAGCGAGAGAGAGAGACAGAGAGAAAGCGAGAGACAGAGAGAAAGCGAGAGACAGAGAGAGAGAGAGAGAGAGAGAGAGAGAGCGAGAGACCGAGACCGACAGACAGAGAGAGAGGGAGAGAGCGAGAGAGTGCGCTAGAGGATATGCGATGGGACAGGTCTCTTGGGATCCTGCTGTGCTGGAAACAGATGGAGAGAAGGTGAGGCTCTCCTTCCATCACACACTTCATACCACTTCCTAGTTTCCCCACACTAACCGTCTCTTCGCCCTCTCTCTCCCATCGCTCTCCCTCTTCATCTCCCTCTCCCTAGAGGGTGAAGGACAGGTCTGCGTTCTGCGGTTTATCTTCTTGTCAACACTCCCCTCGTACACCCCCTAAATACAGTTCCCAGAGTGGAACTGTACTGGCTTCACTTGCCATTTCTGCTACACTGTGAGCAGTGAGGTTGGACGTCAGCAAGCAGTTAGCTTAACTGCTTACTGACCCCTGCTTACTGTCAAATGTCCAAACTTTGTCGAATGTTTATGCAAAACATTTTGTTTCCTTCTTGGTTGACAACAAAAAATAAACATCCTCCACATGCTGATTATTGATGCATGCAAACTACATTTCTGAGTGCTTAGGAAAGCGCTAATATGTGTACAAGACATTATTATTCATAACAGAAATACTTAATTTCAGTTATGAATAATAAAAGAGATCATAGTCA